>NW_028234416.1:7711380-7713880 GCF_977035675.1 Penaeus japonicus | reverse complement strand
TATGCGTGTGTGTATGGAAAATCCTGTGGACGTGAATTTTGACAAGTATCTATTTCAATCACTCTCTCTCTCTCTATTTCTCTCTCTCTTTCTCCCTCTCCCTCTCCATCCTCCTCTCCCTCTCCCTTCCTACCAACCTCCCTCTCTCTCTCCTTGGGCCAAACTCTTTCTTCGTATGTACAACAAAAATGGGAAAACGATGACTTAATTAAATGATTACGCAATCAAACAGGTGTCTCGAGAATCCTTCATCCTATCCGTCACCTACCACAGCCACCGCCACGCAACCTTCGATATCCTAGGTCGACCGAAGAAGGATAAGGAGAAGGACAAGGACAAGTCTCTCCAAGACGACCTCCATCCTAGGGGCCCTGTCGAGAATCCTTTCGACGAGGAGGATATCGTCAAGTCCTACTCAAGGCCAGCCATGAATTTTTCCTACTCACAATTTCCGCTTCATGATTCGGATCTCTCCCTCGAGTCCTACGACTTGAGGGTGACTCTAGTGTGGGCTCCTGTGGCCTCCTACGCCTCCTTTCCTAGCTTGACCTACCGCGTCAAGGTCACCAAGTTCAAGGAATGGCTGGAGGAAGAGGTCATTCCTGACGTCATCGTGCTGGGTGAGCTTCTTCTTGGACATTTTCTTTCTCTCGTTTTTTTTTTTTTCGTCTTTGATCTCTTCTTCCTCTTTCGTTCTTCTTGCTTTTTCTCTTTCTCATCTTCTTCTACTTCTTCCCCTTCCGTTCTTCTTGCTTTTCTTCTTTATCATCATCTACTTCTTCCTCTTCCGTTCTTATTGCTTTTTGCTCTTTCCCATCTTCTTCTACTTCTTCCTCTTCCGTTCTTCTTGCTTTTCCTCTTTATCATCATCTTCCAATTTTTCCTCTTTCGTTCTTCTTCCTTTTCCTCTTTCCTATCTCCTTCTTTTTTATGATAATAATAATAATAATGATAATCATAATAGTAATATATTGCGTTGAATAGTTTAATAGTTTAATGAATAGTTTAAAATAGCAATAAAATTAATGAAAATAACAATAACAATGATATTGATGATAACAATAATGACGATGATAATATTGTTGATAATACTGATGGTAAAATTGATTATCATCATGATAATAATAACAGTGATAATAATAACGGTGATAATGATAATAATGAAGATGATAATGATAACAATGAAGATGATAATGATAATAATGAAAATGATAATAAAACTAACAACAACAAAAATAATGATAATAAAAGTAAAAATAAGATAACAATAATGGTAATAAGTGTACCAATAATCATTATCATTATTATAATCATTATCCTTACTAAATTTATTATCTTTATTATAATCATCATATCTATCATTATTATCATTATCATAATTTATCATGATAATTATAAGAAAATATATAAATAAAATTATAAAAAGGTGTAATGATGATAATATCAATAATAATAATGATATTAGCAAGGATAATGATATCGATTACGATACTAATAATTCTCTTTATATTCTTTCAGTTTCTGTTGTTGTTGGCATTAGCATTCTCACTATTTTCACACAATAACATGGATACACCAACACCAAAGGCATAGGACAAATACCTCCAATACAGAGTACAAAAAAAAATAATGCTTCTTAATAGTACAATGATAATTTTAATACCAACAACAATAATCATCTATAAAGTTCCCGTTATCTTAACAAGAACGAGAAAGATATTTCTTGCGAGTATAAAACTCTTCCGTAGGGCTGGGGACGTGGTTCTTAATCCAGAAGATGGGAATGGACGAGTTGGTGCCATACACGGAGGCCGGACACTTCGTACGTCCCTTGGTGTCCCCTCTCACACGCTTGGCACGGAGGACCCACGTCCTCTGGTGGCATCAGAGTAGGTCAGTCGTTCTTTTTATGCTATACTGTTGTTGCTGTGTTTTGATTAATAATAAGCAAGACTGAGAGTTCTTCTTGAGTGTCCTATTGATGACCATTTTTTCATTCACCACTATTATGTTTCTTGTAAAAGACTACAAATTCTCCTATTATCAACAACCGATTCGTTGCATTCCTGACAACTGCACAACGATTCCTTTATTAATAATTGTTATTATTTGATTAGCCAGGGCAGCACGCTATATATAGTATGTGAAACGGATTGTCTTTTTTTAATGAACCTCTTAACCCAGCAACGCAAAATCCAAGATCGTTTGAATTCCTCAGATACAGGTGGTTCAACAACGAAAGCGGTGGAGACACGCCCTGGGAAAAGATGCTTCACAAAAATCAGTTTCGAGACAGCATCCCCTTCATGGATGCTTGGCTCTGGATGACTGCTTTTAGGTTAGATACCGTGTTGGGATTATATATGTCTAGAAGAACTGTGTATTGCATATCTATAAATAGAAGACTAGATTATAATTCTCGTTGAAGTCTGTATATCTCTATAAGGTAAACATCGTCATGCGCTCATTCTAGGGACACTGGGATGTGGCAGTGGGATTC
>NW_028234416.1:7676380-7678880 GCF_977035675.1 Penaeus japonicus | reverse complement strand
ATATATATATATATACATATATATATATATATATGTATGTATATATATATATATATATATATATATAAAGAGACACAGAAAATGTAGAGATGTGATATTAATATACATACATAAAACTAGTTCTGATATCTAATGAAGAAAAGCTTTTATCAATATCATTCTTGTATCATTATATCTATATATCTCACATTACATTTTAGTCTCCCCTTTATCGCTCTCACCCCAGCTATCATCAACCATCACTATAATCACCATAACCACCACACCGAAGTCCAATCATCAATATTGCACATTCCGCCTCCGACCACTATATATAAACTGCAGATCCTTGGCACTCACCTTCCAAATGGCACATGTAAACAGGAGGTAAATAAGGTAGCTTTGTGTCACCGTGAGTGCAGTGCCACCCACAGCGAGTCTGACACCTGTTGTAGGCGGGCTGATTGAAGGGTTAGAGAGGGGGGAGGGGGCACGCTGGTTGGTTGGTGGGGGGGGGGGGGTATGGGTGATAAGCTAATATGAATGGAGGGTGAGGAGAAAGAGCATGGGGGGGGGGTGAAGGAGATATGGTGGGTTGGGGAAGAGAATTGAATAGAGACTGAAATACAAAAATGCAATAGCTGGAAATGCAATGAGAGAATATACCTGATGGAATAAATGAATACATCTTGATAAGAATAAATTGAACACAAGAAAAGCTAAGTGAGGCATACTATAAAAACAAAAACAAAAAAAAAAAAACGAAAGAGACTTAGAGACAAAACAGAAGAACAGATCATTGCAACTCAGAATAGAATAATAGACTATAATCCAAAGAACAGACAAATAGATCGGAATGAAAGAGATAAGGACAAACAAGATAATAATATTTGATTAACTTGAATAGAAGAAAGGATACAGCGTGATACAATAAGATAATAAAAAGGTAAAAATGTGGGAAGAAATAAGAGCTAAAAGCAATAGAAGAGAAGAAATTGGGGATAAGAGTTGAAAAAAATAGATAGGAAGAAAACAAAATAAAATAGCATTGAAAACAATTAAGTAAATGAGTAAAGTTATAATCAAGATTTAAATCAAACACACACACACACACATATGTGTGTGTGTGTGTGTGTATAATTATAAATATATATATATATATATATATATATATATATATATATATATATATATATGTATATATATATATACATATATATATATATATATATATATATATATACATATATATATATATATATATATATATATATATATATATATATATATAATATATATTTTTTTTTATAGTTATACACACACACACACACATATATATGTGTGTATGTGTGTGTGTATAATTATAAATATATAATATATATATATATATATATATATATATACATATATGCATATATATATATATATATATATATATATATATATATATATATATATATATATATATATATATATATATATATTTATATATATATATATATATATAATATATATATATATATATATATATATATATATATATATATATATGTATGTATTATATATATATATATATATATATATATATGTATATATATATATATATATTTTTATATATATATATATATACATATATACATATATATATTTATATAATATATATATACACATGTGCATATATATATAATATATATATATATATATAAATATATATATTCATTTATATTGAAATAAAATAATCAGCTAAATCAATAAAGAAGCAAGCATATTAGAAAATCAACAAAAATGAATAAAGGCAAAGAAATAGGAAAAAGGATATACGAATCAAATCTGAAAAACGACAGTGTGTATATTGTAATACGGACAAAATACAGATGATATAAATAGAAAAAAAGAAAAGAGAAATCGCAAGTAAATAAAAAGGGGAAAAATAGAGAGTAAATAAGAATAAGTTAGAAATAGAGAGTTAAATAGGAGTTAGGAATAGAAAATTAAAAAAGGAGTTAGAAATAGAAAGTAAAAAAGGAGTTAGAAATAGAAAGTCAAAAAGGAGTTAGAAATAGAGAGTTAAAAAGAAGTTAGAAAGAAAACGAGGGGAAAGCGAGGGGGGGTTAGAGAGAAAAGGGAAAGTGTGCCAACAGAACGAAGCTGCGTCGCTCGCGTACCTGTGTTTACATCTGGACGAGTGAACACATGTGAGAGGGGGCGGAGGGGGAGGGGAGGGGAAGGGAGGTGGGGATGTAGGAAGGGGAGGGAGGGGAATGGGGAGGGGAGGAGGGTGGGGATGGAAGATAAGGAGAGGGAAGGGGTAGAGGAAGGGTTGGGAGAGGGGAGGGGAAGGGAGGAAGAGAGGGAAGAGGGAGGGGAAGGGAGGAAGAGAGTGGGGATAGGAGGAAGAGAGGGAAGAGGGAGGGGAATGGAGGAGGAGGAGGGTAGGGATGGGAGGAATAAGGGGAAGGGGAAGGGAGGGAGGGGATAGAGGTAGGAGGGAGAAAGGGGGAATGAGAGGAAGAGGGGAAAT
>NW_028234416.1:7666380-7668880 GCF_977035675.1 Penaeus japonicus | reverse complement strand
CCATGGGTGTCTTTAATTTGTTTGTGTTTACAGAATCAGTCTCTCGTCTAGAATGAATTAAACTTCACTTTACATCTGCTATGATACTCGTATCTTTTTGCATTAGTCATTCATATCTTCTCTCTCTCTCTCTCTCTCTCTCTCTCTCTCTCTCTCTCTCTCTCTCTCTCTCTCTCTCTCTCTCTCTCTCTCTCTCTCTCTCTCTCTCTCTCTCTCTCTCCTCTCTTTCTCTCTCTCTCTCCTCTCTCTCTCCCTTTCTCTTTCTCTCTCTCTCTCTTCTATCTATCTATCTACCTATCTTCTATCTCTTTATTCTATCTATCTATCTCCTTCTCTCTCTCTTCCTCTTTCTCTCTCTCTCCTCCTCCTCCTCTCTCTCCTTCTTCTCTTTCTCTCTCTCTCTCTCTCTCTCTCTCTCTCTCTCTCTCTCTCTCTCTCTCTCTCTCTCTCTCTCTCTCTCGCTCTATCTCTCTCTCTTTCCTCTTTCTCTCTCTCTATCTATCTATCTATCTATCTATCTATCTCTCTTCTCTCCCTCTCTCCTCTCTCTCTCTCTCTCTCTCTCTCTCTCTCTCTCTCTCTCTCTCTCTCTCTCTCTCTCTCTCTCTCTCTCTCTCTTCCTATCTATCTATTTATCATTCTATCTATTTATCTATTTTTCTATCTATCTATCTATCTATCTTTTTATCTACCTATCTATCCATCCATTTGTCTATCTATCTATCTATCTATCACAATCTATCTTTCTCTCTCTCTTTCTCTCTTTCTCCCTCACTCTTCAGCTGAGGTGCAGGTTCAGATACGACCATATACAGCACAGAGTCATATTACAATTACGTGCCCAGGCATGCAATGTGGCGAGAGGGCAACTTTTGCACCCGTCTGCAGTTACGTTTTTGCTACACCTCGCCCGTTGCCTCATGTGATTATTGCTCTATATAATGCTGTGTTTGATGTTTATTTTTTATCATCAATCTGACAATTCTTAATTGTATTTATTTTGTTGACTCGAATGTGATATTGTTTAATGCAGACACTGTAATATCAATTATATGAAACATTCAACCATACTCCATCGTAATTATATGAGTATGCTAGGCTATGAGCCATGGTGTATAGGAAATACGCGACCAATACATATTTTAGACCGGTAATTTATTTATTTGTTAAAATCAAGGGAAGATTGGAATATCCCGCGTGTTTCGTGAAGATCATTAAAAGCAAAATGGTTTCTTGTGAAATCCTCAACGGGTTTGTTGCTGAGACCAAACAACCAGGTACGTTTACACAGTTTATTTTCATCCAGCGTCATATCTTCTCTCTTCGGTAAAATAAAATGAAAAAAAAAAAAAGATATTATTTCGCAAATCTGGAGAATTGGCATCGTTATTTCCAAAAAGGAGATCAAAATATGTTGTTAATAAAGATATCCCCTATCCTTTACTCTCCTTTTCCCCCACCGTTGCCTCTAGAGGGATTTTCTGGGCCGGTAGTCCGAATTTCTTGTTGTCTGTTTCCCCCCTAAATGTTCTGTTGTCGTTATCCCATCCTTCTAGTCCAATAGACATTTCTTCTCCTGGTCTTTATTTTCCCCTAATTTCCCTCTGCGTCTTTCGTAATCTCCAAGCTTATAGTTTCGTGTTTTCCTTTGAACCCCTATTCCCCTAACTTTTCCCTGGCGTTTTCACAATTCTTGATATCCCCCTGATTTCTCTCTATTTTCCCCTAGCTTTCTCCCGCTTTCCAAGCCTATTGGTTTACACCTTCCCTTTAGTCTGTAAACTCCCCTAACTTTTCCCCTAACGCTCCCTTCCCGCCCTACGAACCACCCACACACATCACGCACTCCAGCGCACCTGCACGCGTCACTCACTCTCCGACCTACATTTAATTGGATGCTCTGATAAGAAAAGAGAAAAAAATATTTTTTTTGCTGTGCTTTTTATTCCTCGAATCATTTCATTTTATCTTAATGATGAAACTACTCGAATTTAATATATCTTGATCGCTTTGTTCGATTACAGTTTTTTTTTCAGTGTTTCCAAATCTCGTAATTAAGATTTATAAAATGATACTAAAATCTTATTATATTTGATATGAAATAAAGCAGTATTTAATGACTTATCGAGGTGTACAGCTTAGCACATTACGTTCGTACGTTTGCTCGTTATCATTTCTATACAGTACACGCCACTCACGCATACATAGGAAAACACAATCACATGTACAGAGAAGGAAAGAAAGAGAGAGAGAGAGAGAGAGAGAGAGAGAGAGAGAGAGAGAGAGAGAGAGAGAGAGAGAGAGAGAGAGAGAGACAGACAGACAGACAAAGACAGAAATAATAAAGCCAGACAAACAGACAGACAGTAAGGTAGACAGACAAACAAGTACAAAGAGAGGAAGGGAGGGGGACGAGAGACAGAAAGACAAAGATAGACAGACAAACAAAGATAGAGATAAGCAAACAGAGAAAGAGAAAACCAGGCAGACAGACATAGTA
>NW_028234416.1:7618880-7626380 GCF_977035675.1 Penaeus japonicus | reverse complement strand
CCCCCAACCCACGTCTACCCCCCCCCCCACCTCTTCAGTGTGTTTCGTCGCAACTTCTGCACTAAGCACTTAAGGTCGTTTTTCGGGTATTTCTATGATGTATTAACAGCCTTGTGGTACTCAGGACGTTCGACTTCCTTGCCAAGGTCAGCTCTGTTTCCCTTCAGGACATATTTCCATTTATTTATCTTTAATTCGTGTATCTATCTGTCTATTCTATGCTTACTACATTATGTTTGATATTGTTAATATTTGTTATTTACTGTTTACTTTATAGATTATCCCATTATCGGTTATTTTTACATTTCTCCGATTTTAGTGATTCTCGTCTGATCTCTGCTTATCTTCGCTACGTTGCTGGATCTCTCTCTCTCTCTCTCTATCTATCTATCTATCTATCTCTCTCTCATTCTCTCTCTCTCTCTCTCTCTCTCTCTCTCTCTCTCTCTCTCTCTCTCTCTCTCTCTCTCTCTCTCTCTCTCTCTCTTCCTCTCTCTCTTCTTCTCTCTCTCTCTCTCTCTCTCTTCTCTCTCCTCTCTCTCTCTCTCTCTCTCTCTCTCTCTCTCTCTCTCTCTCTCTCTCTCTCTCTCTCTCTCTCTCTCTCTCTCTCTCTCTCTCTCTCTCTCTCTCTCTCTCTCTCTCTCTCTCTCTCTCTCTCTCTCTCTCTCTCTCTCTCTCTCTCTTTCTCTCGGCCGATTTCAACACATGTGTACTCTACAGAACACTTGTGTAACTCATCTTCATGATCGGATAGTCACAGGTGTCCGGGGCATGTCTGGTCATGTCACAAATGTGCGGTTGCTGTTGTCAGGTGTCGATTTTTCATGTGTATTTTATGTTGTTGATACATGGTTTTATGGTCTGGTCTTATGTTGGCATCATGTGTCATAGGTTGATATATTGTCGGAATATAATATTCTTATTTGTTTTATCCATCCGTTTTAAGTAAAATTTCATGTTTTATGTATCATATTTTCTTTAAGTAAAGTTTCATGTTTCTCGTTTGTTTCTTTGTCTGTTTCTCTTTCTTCTTCTGTGTGTATTTTCTATTGAATGATACAGGATTTTTTTTTTTTTTTTTTTTTTTTTGAGGATATAACAGGAGATTATTATATTATCATCTTCTGTTGTAATTGAGTGTGTTTGTGTGTTTGAGTGTCCGTTTGTGTATGTACTGGATCCGTTTTTATACGAAACGATACGAAAAAAGCAAATGGGAAATATGTAAAAATATCATACACATTATTATTAAAGTTATTTGTAATAAAAGCAACCAAGAACACTCAGTTCGACCTTCACTTCCACCAGTTGTCCAGCACGTCGACAGGAAGCGTTCTTGCAAGCTCGAAGAATATTTGCGGTGAACAAAATGCACATCATCCTTCCGTCACATTGCAGGATGAGGATTTGGATATAAAGAATGATTGAAAAGGACGCGGTGATATTATGTACTTATCGATTTACTTGAATTTTCGGATACCTTCCTTATACTCATGACAGGATCGGAATCTATTCGCAAAAAGTGTTTATAACCTTCCTTTGTTAGATCTGTGTTTCCACCTATTGATTCCGGGTATCCACTGTGGTTGCATAAAAGGACTCTTATATTTATCTATTTCTGCGAACTCATGTGATTTCCCATCTATAGACGGGTATATCCAATAGCTTAGCGCATCATTTACTCTCTTTGTAAATTTGGCAACATTGGCGGCGGATGTGGATGTCTCAGTCATTATCCTAATCGTTCGCTATCTCTTACATCCTTTGGTTACCACAACCTTACCTTCCCTGTGTTCAGTTCTTGTTTTGTATTGAATAGATATGGATTGAGAGAGAGAGAAAGAGAAAGAAAGACAAAAACACAGTGTCCCACTCACCAGCATTCAAAATCTTTCCCTCCAATGAACGCGTTTCCTCCAAGACTGACGCCAGTCCCTCACCAGCAGATGATTAACACCTTCCTTCCTTCCCACAGCTCTCCAGAGACAGCAGAAGCGAAGGAGGACAGACCAGGACATCCCCCCTTCCCCCTTCCCTCGCTCCTTATCCCGAGCCAAGCAGATAGGATCGGCGCCCCACTATGACGGGCTCCAGTAGAGAGACACTGGCGATGGAGATGAACCAGTCCGCAGCCTCCGTGTCCTTCGGCAAGAGGAACGGCTGCTACGTGAACCGGAGCGTGGCACTCCTTCTGGGGCTCCTGTTCGTGAGCGCCACGGTGGCCACGGGGCTGCTCGTTTACTACTACGCGCCGCAGGTCAGGTCAGAGCATGACCCGCTCAACCTCGCAAGGACCTCGGTAAGTCATTGGACGGATAAAGATGAAGATAAAAAAGATAGGAAAATAAAAATGTATGCACACACACACATAAACACATACGTATATACATACATTAAAAAAAAACACACACACACACACAAACAAACAAACAGGCAAAGGACCACGCACAAGATAAAGTCCTCCTACCTGAGGAGAGCCACTGTAGGACCTTATCTCCCCCACCCTCTTCCCGTTCCTCCCTAACCCCCCTACCCCCTAACCCCAACCCCCCACCCAAACGGAGAAATTTAATCTTTGCGAACCTGATTTTCATCTTAAGAAATCGACCATACACTTCAGATCTCATCTAGGTCAAAAGTGCCTTGTTAAGTAGACAGATTATGAAACGGTTCTACCTCTGCTGATTTAAGATTTTGATGATAACAACCATGATAACACCCATGATTATTTCTTATGAATCATTCATTGTCATTTCGGAATATTGTCGATTGGTATTCTGTTTTTTTTATTTTTTCTCCTTAATTATAATTTCCTGTTATTTATGATTATGTAGTTCCCTTTTTCAATTGCAAAATAAAACGTAGAAAATGTTACGCATAAAACTCTCCAACTGGATTACTAGATATTTTCATTCCACTAATATCATATACATCATTATCATTAGTACTATTAGATATTATAAACGTTATAATAAACATTATTAGTATTATGGTTATAATCATTATTTTTATCTTTATAATCATTATCCTCATTGTTACTTTTGTTTTTAACAATTTTGTTATCTTTATCATTACTATTATGATTACTGTTATTATCATTATCATCATTATTATAATTACTATGATCATTAACACTAAAAGTATTAATACCACTGTCGTATTTATCATCATTATCGATATTGTTATCAATAAACATTTTTGTCATTATCATCGCTGTTACCATTATCATTATTATCATACCATTATTATAATTATCTTTATTATCATTATTATCATCATTTTCATTATTATCTTTATCCTTATTATCATTATTATCGTCATTGCCATCACAATTAGTATTAACATTATTATTATCACTATCATTATCATTCTTGTTGTCATCATAATTATGATAATTAGTATCATTATTACTGTTATTATCTTCATCATTATTATCATAATAATTATCATTATCACCAACATCCTCATCATCATAAAATCCTTACGATATTTGCTCAAGACTATCTTCATAGGATAACCCTACGTCATCATCATAGGTAATCTTATCCTCTTTCATGGTCTACCTGGCCACAGGAACCTCTTGAAAACGGAAAAGATAAAAAGGACCTCCTTATCCTTCTTATCTTTGCCTTAATTTTCCTAACGAGATAAGGATGGCGTCAGCCGGAAGAGCGTGTCATGAGGGGGAGATGGGGAAGGAGGGGGGGGGGGTAGAGGGACAGAGAGGGAGAGGCGGAGAGTGAGAAAGATTGATAGATAGAGAGAGGGAGGGAAAGAGACAGGGAGAGAGAGAGAGAGATGGGGGGAGGGGGCAGAGGGAGGGAGGAAGATAGAGAGAATGAGTGGGAAAAGGAGAGAAATAAAGAAGGAGGGAGTGAGGGAGGGGGTAGAGAGACAGAGAGGGGGGAGACGGAGATAGAAAAGAGGACAGAGAGAGAAAGAGAGAGAGAGATAGAGAGAGGAGAGAGAGAGATTCAAAGGGAGACAGAGAGAAAGAAGGAAGGAGAGAGAGAGAGAGAGAGAGAGAGAGAGAGAGAGAGAGAGAGAGAGAGAGAGAGAGAGAGAGAGAGAGAGAAGGGGGGTATTCTCTTGAATGAGAGGAAATGATGATAAAAACTCTTCCTTTCTCCAGATTGTTCCGGATTAAAAGATATACACACGTGCGCACAAACACATACACACACAAATACACACACAAAAAGACTATCTGAAATGGATAAGAAAACCTGAAACAATGAATGTCATGATTTAAGTTTCGTCGGTAAAAGAAATAAAAATGATCCCTCAGCATCTATCTGATCATTGCCATTTTCCCTACCATTTTCCATAAGCTGACACCCCCTATAACTCACCTCTGATCAACCCAACTCCCACCCTCGACCTCATCCTCAATAAAAATGTTAAAAAAACGCCCTTCCCCGCCCACAGGTAGCCACAGAACGCCCCATGGTCCCAACGACGCCCATGTCCACAGGAGACAAAGATCCAGCCACGAAAATCGACGTGAGGCTCCCTCGATCCGTGAAGCCTCTCCACTACCTGGTGAAACTTCAGCCTCTTATCAACGGGAACTTCAGCATCTTGGGTTACGTCGAGGTCGAGATCGAGGTGGTTGAGGCGACGTCGAATGTAACGCTCCACATCGCTGATATTGTTACCAAGAATGAGACGATTAAGGTTAGTCTGTTATGTTCTTTATTAAAGGTGTGTTTGTGTTGGGGATTAATGGGCGGCTTTCTTCGTGTTATTTCTGACTTTATTAGCCAGATTCGTTGCATCAATGAGACTAGGAATTATGATGCATGTTTATATATAATTGCTTCTTAATAGTTGTCAAGGGAAGTGTATAGCTAAGGCAAGTTATCATAAATGATGGATGGGTAGTCTTTGAGATCGTAATTTTTCAGCCAGAAAAATATAATCCTGGTCATCATCCTCATCCCCATCCTTATCTTTATCCTTATCCTTATCCCTATCATTATCTCTATCCTTATCCTTATCATTATCCTCATCCCCTCACCCCCTTCCCAATCCCCCTTCCTATCCCCACCCTTATCCTTATCCTTATTTTCATCCTCTTCCTCATCCTTATCCTCATCTTCATCCTCTTCATCCTCATCATAACCAATATCAAGACCATTATCCTCCTCCTGTGCACCATCACCACCATCGCTCACACCACCACAACAACCATCACCATTAACCTTACCCTACTGCCTTCCACAGCTCGCCCCTTCGGATCAAGTCCAGGGCCCCGGACTAACCATCGCCAAACACAGCTACGATAACGAGAGGCAGTTCTACGTCGCCGAGCTCGAGAGTGAACTGGAGGTGGGCAAGAAATATGTCCTGTCTATGGAGTTCGAGGGTTATCTTAACGACAAGCTGCATGGATTCTATAGGTCCACTTATAAGGCTGAGGACGGAAGCGATAGGTGGGTGGGCTTGTCGGTTAGTAAGTGGTATCATTAGTAGTAGTAGTAGGATAAGGTTTTATCATTACTATTTTCATTGTTATCATTAGGGTAATTGTAATTGTAATTGTTATTATCAATATTATTACTATCATTATTACGAATACTGTTATTATCCTCTTTATCATTATCATTATCATTACTACTATTTTTACTATTATTATCATCATTATGATCATTACTATTATTATCATCATTATGATCATTACTATTATTATCATCATTATCATTATGTCTGTATCATCATCAGCATCAGACAGACAAAACAGATAGAAAGACAGATACAAAAAATGAATTAATAAACAAATGAGAAATGATAACAAACCAAATAATAAACCGCCCGAGCTGACACGACACCCGTTCCACGCCCACAGATTAATAGCCTCGACCCAGTTCCAGCCCACGGACGCCCGCAGAGCCTTCCCTTGCTTTGATGAGCCGGGCATGAAGGCCACGTTCGAGGTGTATCTGGGCAGGGAGCAGGGCATGTCTTCCATCTCGAACATGCCCAAGTTTGAGTCCATCCCCATGTGAGTCTTTTCGTTCCTTTTCTTCCTCCGTGGTTCATTTATCTATTTTTTTATCTATTTGTTTGTATATATATTTTTTTTATGTTTTTTTTTTTTTTTTTTTTTTATGCTGACTCGTCTTTTTAACCACTAGACACGTTTTCCATTTCGATGTGAAAAGAAGTATCTTGAGGCAAAGACATTTTTGTTTGATTAACAGCCACTTTTCTTAATCAACTGTCGGTATCTTCTTTCAATATGGCGCGGAATATCTTTAATAAAATACACCTTTCTTGCAACAGAGAGGGACAACCTGGCTGGGTGTGGGACCACTTCAACACAAGCGTCCCCATGTCTACCTACCTGGTTGCTTTCGTCATCTCGGACTTCGATCACATGAACTCCACTGCCAACGACCATGTCCTGTTCAGAGGTTGGTTATGTTCATTTATATGTGATATAGGACCGGAAGGTATAATTAATTTGTTGAAAAATGGATAGATAGCAATAAGTATAAAAATACTGCATGATCATTAAGGGAGAAAAGGAACTAAAGCGATTGTCTTCATCGTTCGCAAAATGAGTAAAAACATCTCCCCAGCCTCCCCCCCCCTCCCCGACTTATATTCATATCCATCGCTCCTGTTGACAGTGTGGGCTCGCAATGCCGCCATCGAGCAGGCTAACTACGCCTTGACAACAGGACCTGACATCCTCAGCTTCTTCGAGGATTACTTCAGCGTGCCCTTCCCTCTCCCTAAGCAGGACATGATTGCCATTCCGGACTTCTCGGCAGGAGCCATGGAGAACTGGGGCCTCATCACCTACAGGTTGGCACTGTTTGGGTTTCGTAGAGTGTTCTTAATGGTATTTCTGTTAATGGGGCATCATCACCTGAAGTTTGTTGGCACTACCCAGAGTTAAGTGAGGTGCTCATTTTCATAGGTCACGTGTCACAGCCACTTCACCATGTCATTTCCATATCTCACGCGTGATTCATTCATGTCTCACCTCCATTCCCAACTACTCCGCCAGAGAGACAGCCATGCTCTACGACCCCGCCGTCTCCTCAGCGTCCAACAAGCAGCGAGTGGTGGTAGTTGTGGCCCACGAACTTGCCCATCAGTGGTTCGGCAACTTGGTCACGCCCCAGTGGTGGACTGACCTCTGGCTCAACGAAGGCTTCGCGTCCTTCATGGAGTACCTGGGTGTTAATCACGTAAGTTGTTCAATAAAACACAGTCACAATAAGGACGTCAAAGAATTCGTAACGTTTCGAAGTCCTGCAAACTTCCTCTTCGGACGTGTAACGACATCTTTTGCGATCTTATTGTGGCCTTGTTTTCTTTATTTGTGTGTACACGTTACGTTCGTTTCATGTGATTTGCTGATCAGTAGAATGGCATTTGTGTGACTTCATCATAGAACCATGTGTCTGGGTGACTGGTGTATCGGCTATTGTTCACAACTTTCTCATCTGATTGTTAATTCTGCATGTCAGTGTTTGCTCACGTAAG
>NW_028234416.1:7611380-7616380 GCF_977035675.1 Penaeus japonicus | reverse complement strand
CAGGGTCAACTACGACGCGGAGAATTGGAACCTGATCATCCAGCAACTCAAGGACAATCATGAGTCTATTCACGTCATCAACAGAGCGCAGATCATCGACGACGTTTTGAGCCTTGCACGTGCCGGTAAGACAGATTTGTTTCTGAAAAGAAGTGAACGAATTGTTCAGTTTTGTGCATAGGATTTCAGGACTTTCCTATAAATCCCTTGACACTTTCCTGCTTTTCAAACCCTCAGGCCAGGTTTCCTACGACACGGCACTCAGCGTGAATGCTTACTTAGGCAAGGAGGTGGAATATGTGCCTTGGTACTCCGCCCTCAACAACCTAGGATACTTGGAAAACATGTTTACTCGATCAAGTGGTTATGGAAACCTGAAGGTAGGCCTCCCTCCATGATGTTCTTTTTTTTTCTTCTTCTTTTTATTATTCCTTCAACGTTGATGCAACACGTAGATGATGATTACAACAGGCACTTTTAAGGTTACCAATTTTGCCTATATTTCCTTCTTTTACGCCGTCATTTTCTCTCCCTATATACATTTTCTATAACATCCCTAACCACAGTTCCCCTTCTTTCTCCCTCCCCTCAATCACAGACTTACCTGCTGGACCTCCTGATTCCCCTCTACGAATCAGTGGGCTTTGACGACAACCTGAACGATCCTCACCTGGATCAGTACAAGCGTGTCAAGGCTCTGTCGTGGGCGTGCAACCTCGGCTACCAAGACTGTGTGGATAACTCACAAAACCTCTTCAATACTTGGGTGCAGAATCCTTCCAACACCAGGTGGGAAGCCTTTAGGGCTTAGTCTTCTGTTCTTATTGTTTGTTTGTTTTTTCCATTACTGTTGTTTTCTATCATGAGTGTCATTATTTTTTTTTCGTTGTTGTTAATATCATTATTATTATTATCATTATTATGATTATTATCATTAACATTCTTATTATTGTTGTCAACATTATTACTACCATGATAATCATTATCCATATCATTATTATTATTATTATCATTACTATCATTATTATCATTAATAATAATTATCATAATGGTTATTGTTGTTGACTTTGTTGCCATGTGGGAATTCTCTTCCAAATCAAAGAATGTCACATTCAGAATGCAAGAGCAGTAAAAAAAGACAAAAAAGAAAAAAAAAAGTTTTTTTCTCAATTCATAAAGAAACATTATCAACACTACAACCCAACATAACATAAATAACATTAAATCAACAAGATAATGAAACAACAACAATAAAACACACAAACACATAACCAACACTGCCAACACCAAACACCACTTAACAACCAAGAGACGCCCTTGTGCTCAACCTTCGTCTCTTACCTTCCCTCCCTCAGCCTCATCTCGCCCAACCTGAAGTCGACGGTTTACTGCACGGGCGTCGCGGAGGGCGGAGAAGAAGAATGGAACTTCGCGTGGCAGCAGTACCTCGGCTCCAACGTGGCTACCGAGAAGTCGAAACTCCTGTCGGCCATGGGCTGCACGAAGGAAGTGTGGATCCTGTCGAGGTGGGTGGTTGGGTACTTAGAAGGGTGGATGGGCGGGTGGGCGGATGGGTAGTAGGGATAAGAGAGGAATATATATAAATCAACAGAAAGATAAGACCCCTTTGCACACCCATAGAAACAATAATTGAATAGACAGATTGCTAAAAGGAAAATAACCCAGCACCCTCTTTTTACAAATCCACACAAAAATATCAAAATAATCAATATCTGAATACATAATTAAACAAACATATAACTAGACAAAAAGAAAATAACCCAGCACCCTCTTTTTACAAATCCGCACACAAAATAACCAATATCTAAACAATATCTGAATACATAAATAAACAAACATACAACTAGACCAAAAGAAAATAACCCAGCACCCTCTTTTTACAAATCCACACAAAATAATCAATATCTAAACAATATCTGAATACATAAATAAACAAACATACAACTAGACCAAAAGAAAGTAACCCAATACCCTCTTTTTACAAATCCGCACACAAAATAACCAATATCTAAACAATATCTGAATACATAAATAAACAAAACATACAACTAGACCAAAAGAAAGTAACCCAGCACCCTCTTTTTACAAATCCGCACACAAAATAATCAATATCTGAATACATAAATAAACAAAACATACAACTAGACCAAAAGAAAGTAACCCAGCACCCTCTCCGCAGGTACCTGGACATGGCATTCACGGAAGGCAGCGGCATCCGGAAGCAGGACGCGTCACAGGTGTTCGCTGCCGTCGCCAGGAATGACGTGGGGCGCTACCTGGCCTGGAACTACCTCAGGGACCAGTGGGAGAAGATCGCTGACTAGTAGGTTTTAGTTGAGCTTTTGTTTTGTATTAATCTTATCATTATCTGTTTATTCTGTTATCATTATTATCATCATTGTTATTATCATTATTAGTGTTATTGATGTTATTATTATTATCGTTATCATTATTATTATTATTACTATTATTATCATTGTTATTATTATTATCATTATATTTTATTATTATCATTATTATTATTATTATTGTTATCATTATTATCATTATCATCATCATTATCATCATTATTGTGATTATTATAATTAATATTATTATTATTATTATTATCATCATTATTATCAATATAATTATTATCATCATCATCATTATCACTTTTTTATAATCATTATCATTATCATTATCATCATTGTCATCATTAATATCATTAAAACTTGCATAGATACTAATGTCATCATAATTATTATTACAATTACCATCATAGCTTGTCAGTGGAAGAGAATCGCTGATTAGAGAGTGGAATGTATTTTGTTATTACATTTAATATTGATTTTATTACCATGATCAATGTATATTCAATCTCTTCTCATTGTTTAAGGATCGATGGTGAGTGAAAGTAATTATCATTTTAACTGTTATTATCATTGTTACTATTACCATGATTATCATAATTATCTTTATCATAATCATAATCATTATCCTCAACATAGTCATTATCATAATCACTATTGCCATTGGTTACCCCATGAATTAAACGAATAATCACTTGCATTCCAGCTACGGCTCAGGTCTCTTCGCCATTGCACGCATCATAAAAGCTGCAACAAGAGCCTTCAACACTAAGCTGGAGTTGGCGGAGGTAAACGTCGAGCCCCGCATGGATGCATGATCAGCTTACTAACCGACCTGTTTTCTGTTGTTGTTTTCCTTCTTCTTTCTTTTTCTTCTCCTTTTTCTTCTTCTTTTTCTTTTCTTTTTTGATTTTCGATATATATATATATATATATATATTTTTTTTTTTTTTGCTGAATCTCTCGTTCTTCCTTTTTATACGATTTTCTTTTACTCTCTCTCTCTCTCTCTCTCTCTCTCTCTCTCTCTCTCTCTCTCTCTCTCTCTCTCTCTCTCTCTCTCTTTCTCTCTCTCTCTCTTTCTCTATCTCTCTCTCTATCTCTCTCTCTCTCTCTTTCTCACTCTACCTATCTCCATCTGTCTCTCTTTCCCTCTTTTCTCTCTCTATCTATATGTATATCTCTCCCTCTCTCTCTTTCTCTAAATCTATCTACTTTTGCTCTTTCTCGAGCTAGTACTAATGATAACAATACATTTTGTTAAATTCCTACCATGCATATTTTCTTAGAAGATGGACGATTCAGCAATGCATGATACTGTGCATGATATTTCGCATGAAAATTTACTGAACCTGAAAGGAAATTCGTCCTTATTTTTTGGGGGGAAAAAGAATCACTAGAGGCGAATTAGTCAATAAAAGAATTATATATACAATATAAAAAGAAAAATGATAAAGGTAAAGTTTCCCCCCCCAAAAAAAAGCTAAGGATGAATGTCTCAAAAGCTTCCACAGGACTGGCGGAAGATACTGACTCGAAAACAGTGACTCAAAAACACACTGACTCGACTCCAGAATCATCGCTACATCGTCTGCAAAACTATTATGCTTTTTTCTGTTTCTTTTTTTATTTATTTACCTGATCTTTATTACTTTATCCTAATCATTATATTTTCACCCTGTTCTCTCCTCCTCCTCCTTATTTCTGTTTTTTTGCTTAGCACGACTTTCTGACTTGCTTTTTACTCACCACAGCACCGGTACTTTCACGACCCTGGGTGATATGGTTAACACAGTCTCCTATGAATTTAACACCAGGGAGGAGAGGAATGAGGTATGATGAAATCTATGAGGTGTGGGAGGGGGAGGTATGAGGTATGATGATAATAAAAAATATCGTGTAAAAGAGGAAGGGATAGGAATGAGAATGAGGTATATTTTGGAGAGCCGATTTGGGGTAAATGAGGGAAATATGAGGAATGAGAAAAGGGTATGAGTGATAATTTGGAGAAGTAATTTTTGGTAAAATAGAAAAAATAATATATGAGGTATGAGGAATGATATGAGGTATGAGTAGGAGTGGGTTTGGGGTGAGTGAAGGATGTATGAGTCGTGAAGGAGATTATGTAGTGTTCTTTCGAGAGCTGGGTCATCTATGAGGTATGAGGACAGGTATGAGTTGCAATAGGAAACTTTAACGCTTCAATATAGAATGCAATTTAAGGTGTTTAGGTTGCAAATCAATGCCATGAGTTTAGAGACCAATTTCAGGCGTGAGTTTCAGGAACACTTTTAGGCGTGAGAGAGAAAAGTGCAAGTGCAAGATATGAAAGGAAGATATGCTTATCAGACTGAGAATTGAGAACATGCAAGAGAGAGACTGATAGAAGGTGTGAACGTAATAATGCAGAAATAAAGAATAAAACAATGATTATAAAAGGAATTAAGGAGTTCGCATAACTGAACGTATAAATCGAGCTTTGTGACGAGCAGTTGGTTTAGACAAGGTGGTATGTCTTTTTAGGAGTGTACTTTATAATATTATATACATTATGATGATATAATGTAATAATGGGTCGTACTTTTTTTCGTACTGGGTGATGCTGGCTTCTAATTTATCTTCAAAATT
>NW_028234416.1:7586380-7588880 GCF_977035675.1 Penaeus japonicus | reverse complement strand
GTCGGAAAAGGATGGATGGCAAAAGCTAGTTTAGCCTGGAAAAGAAAGAAAGAAGAAAAAAGAAAAAAAAATATATATACATATATATATTTTAGTAAAAATATATAATATATATATATATATATATATATATATATATATATATATATATATATATATATATATATATATATATATATATATAAGCTACACATGGTGGAGTTGACATGTTGTTCAGCTTTCGTGCAATGACAGTTGCGAACAGTGTGGAAAAAGTACTTTATAGGATGATGATTTTAACATAAATAATAACCTTTTCCGTACTGTGATCTCATGTTACAGCCCAACCAAGGAGACAAAGAAGATACAGTCATAAACTTTTATCAGGAGCTATCGTCACTAGACCGAATTGTTCTTCATTATAACGTATTTCTCATAAGAAGAGATTTCAACACACTTGGGATACGGTGACTTTCACAAATTAACATTCCATGCCTACCGAAAGGGTCAACATCTTGAAGAGTTTATCTTAGAAAATGGGGTTTGGTTTACCGAACACCAAATATCAAGGGGAACAAAGACATTTTTTTTACTACAATTTGAGTTAAAATTGACTTCAAATTAGTCAACAGAAAATAGATGAATGATATCACAAATTATGAAGCATACAACAGTTTTGCCAGTTCAGCTCATCGTATTGCATCTAAAAAAAATCGACTGAGAATTCGTGCAAACAAACTTAGGTCTACTGATATCCTACCTTGCAATGAAAAATCTCTCTATTCGCTTTCAATACACTGTTTGAGTCAAAGAAGGGAATGACACTAACAATCCCAATATTTTCTATAACATCATCGGCTAACAGGAAGCTTTATTCAAGCACACTGCAATCGAAACAATAATAAAAAAAACAGAGAGCCATGGGAAACAGAAGCAATTTCTGATAAACGAAGCTTCGTCAAACAAGGGGCTCGTCTCAAAGATTCCGATTCTTCAAGTACTAGCATTGCCCTTTTCAAAAAAAAAAAAAAAAAAAAAAAAAAAAAAAAAAAAAAAAAAAAAAAAAAAAAAAATATATATATATATATATATATATATATATATATATATATATGTATATATATATGTACATATATATATGCATATATACATATATATATATATACATACCTAAACTAATACACACTTAAGAATAAAAGATTAAAAGCTACGTGGGAGAAAAGATTAATCAAATTACTTGATCAGCCTAGCAGTCAATGTAATATATGGTAGAAAAAGACTTTAAAAGCTGAGAGCAATAAAGATTGTATTGATAGGTGGGGGGGGGGGGGGGGAAAAAAAAACTTGTTGGAAAATAAACTTCCAACTACAGTAGATATGAAACTCAGATATGAAACTCGAAAACTTCACACACGATTAACTATCGGTCGTCTTGGCTAAAATCTATAAAAAAAAGAGAAGCGTTTAGACTTGACAACATTTATCCACAAATATGGAAGATTAGGTTATTTAATGAAGTAACCATCAAATAACCATGTAAATAATTATGATATTGATGATGATAATGATACAGAAAATGATGATAATAATGATATTAATAATGACAGTAATTATTACTATCTTTATTTCTTCATTATTCCTCTCACCATTCGTATGTAGGTTTCATTTAGTATATTTTCTAGTATTTTAGTAGTGTCCCGGCAGAGGATCCATAGAGCATTTGAGACAAATTTCTTAAAATAGTCCAATAGGTTAGATTTCATTTCGATATTTAACCGCTTAAGAGCAATCCAAGCTTTACTTATTCTAATTTTGATGTCAGAATCGGCAGAGTCATCATTAATGATACTGATAAAGAATATAAAGTAAAAATAACGATGATAATAACGATGATCATAGGAAATGGCGATAATCATGATAAAGATGATAATGATTTTAATCATAATAGTAATAAAATAATGATGAAATTATACTAAATGTGATGATATTAATAATGATAAACTAATACTACCAATGATGAGGATGATAATGATGATACCAATTGATAATGATGAAGATTGTGGTAAAAGAGATAAAAAAAAAACTATAATAGTGATGATGATGATAGTGATATTACTAATATTACTTCTGCAATTGCTACTACTACTAATGGTAATAGTGATAATTATGATAATGGTTATGATGATAATTATGAAAATGATGATGATAAAGATGATAATAATGATAAGAAAAATAACGATAACAATAATGGCAACATTAATGATGACAATAATTATGATCAATAATGATTATGATCATGATGATGATAATGATAACATTAATAATAAGTAATAACAATGATGATTATAACAGGCAAATGAAATTGAACGCAAGGACTGGAACACACACATACATGAATACACAGAATGGTAGATAGATAGATAGAAAGGTAGAGAGAGAGAGAGGGGGGGGGGGGCGGGGTATACCATCCAGGTATACTATCTATACTGACATATATACAAAATAAGTCAAATATGCAAAC
>NW_028234416.1:7561380-7571380 GCF_977035675.1 Penaeus japonicus | reverse complement strand
ATTATGTCTTATGTCACACTAAAGTTTTTTATGTTCTGAGCCAGAAAATAGCAGAATCTGACGTCACCATTTTAATTTAATTGTCTCACCAGTTAATCGTAAATGGGGACATTCAGTCGCAAGAATTTATGTTGATAATCATTATCATTTCATCTCACTTTTTCCCTACGCATATTGTTGAACAAATTATAATTGTCAAATATCCTTACACATGTGTACATACAGATGGACTGGTTGAAAGAAAGAGAGCCAGAAAAATATATAAAAGGCAAAAGTGAATGCACAAAAAACAGTACTACATACGTATAGCTTTTACCTGAAACAATGATAACTCAAAAGCTGTGTACCGATAATTCGGATATGATTATGCAGCATTTGGGAAGCAACAACTAAAACGATTCAAATAATTCTAGAATAATTCTATAGATCTAGAATATTTAAAAACAGTTCTCTCTACAATCTGCATGTATATAAATATTTCATTCTTACCATTGCCACATAGAGTAATAGAGATTCCTTAGACTAAGTTTTTTAATGACTCAGAAGACTTTTGTTGTGAATGCGTGCCTCGTGATTTATGTTTCCAAGCCTCAGGCAGTCGAAAGGATATGAAGATTTCGTAATATTTCGTTTCACGTTCTAATGTGTGAATATGTGCTTGTACTTAGACTTTTGATACTGACGCATAGATGAATTTGCCATATGCATGCAATTGCAAAAACTTCAAATGTTTTAGAAATACGAAGAACCTTCATCAGAGGTCAAACAGTGAGAGTAAAAATACCCATATAAAAAGTGATATACCTGGGTGAACTCTCTAGGGCATTGACCACCATCGCGTTTAGCAAAAAATGACCTTTGAGACTTTGAAACAGAGAAAAAATCAAACACTGGCAACTACTTGCAAGATCATCCTGGGTATAAATAGGAGCGTCTCTAGCAATTCGGGTATCAGTCTTCCAGTGAGAGGCTTCATCACAAACACTGTTCAAAATGAAGGTTGCTGTAAGTAGGACTTTCTTCTTTTTATTTCCATTGACTTTGTTGTGTGTTAGTAGTTCTAATGGCTAATATCTTAGGAGAAGGATTGTTATTTGAAACCGACGATATGTTATTACCAGACGCGAAGATATTACCGTTATGAATTGCTCTTAGTATCTAGAACAAATTATGTTAGAGTCGAGAAAGTAAAGACTGATAGTTTTCAATAGATTTTTTTTTTTTTTTTTTTTTTTGAGTAATGCGTAAGAAAAAAGGGAAGTCTGAAAAATAAACGTTCAAACATCTTAATTTAATTCCCTTATTGTTCAAGAATATTCAATTATGAAGTAAGCTTTATGGAATATCTTCTAACATTTTTTTAAGATGGTTCCATTAGAAAAAATCACTACAAGTTAGAAATGTAAACAGTCTACTTATCATTGAGCCGGAAGCTTAAATCTAAGTAAATCAAAGTCAACGCCTTCAAGACCAACACTACATCCGAAACGCAATATTTTCCTTCCTATTCTCCCTGGAGTTCTTCCGAGCAACATCCACTCAATCCTAAACCATCTGTCTGACCTTCCAACAGCTGGTTCTCGCCCTGGTGGCTTGCGCTGCCGCCATGCCCGCTCCTGAGGCCGACCCCCAGCTCCTGTACACACACCCTCTGGTCACCTACCCTCTGGTCAAGACTGTCAAGGCCGACACCCCCGCCAGCACCGTCCCCCTCGTCTACACCTACAGTGAGCCTCCTCTCTTGATCTTATTGTGTGTGCGTGCGTGTGTGTGTGTGTGTGTGTGTGTGTGTGTGTGAGAGAGAGAGAGAGAGAGTCCATAGTATGGAAATACTTTGTTTATGCTATTACTGAAATAGTCCTGGTTAACTTTTTTTTACATCTGGCTAAAGAGGCATATCTTTTATATATCTGATTATTTTTTACACATTTCATTCTACTGTTCTGTCATATTTACGTCAGTGTTAAAAGCTTTGTATATTTCACATGACTTATACTGATCGAACCGTCGTGCTCTTCCATCCGCAGACCAAGGCCTTCCCCTCACCTACACCTACCCCTACAACTTCCCTTACACCTACCCCTTCAACTATCCCTACACCTACGTCGTCAAGGCTAAGGAAGACGCCGTCGTCGAGGCATAAATCGCACACACGCACGGCGCCCTCCTGCACTGGGGACTGGGAGGAGGAGTCGCGAGTCCTCGTAGCCTCCGAGGAGGAGTTCGAAGGACTCGTTGAGCCTCCTCAGCTTCCCTCAGTCCAGGACCGCCACCGGACGCAGCCTAACCGCACCTTCCTGACCACTCGTGATGGACGACTCTCCCGCTCGACGTCCTGTGAGGTCCTGCTGGAGGCACCGAACGCGAGGCCGAAGAGGAGGCTTCCCTGGAGTCCTTCTTCCCTTCGCTTTGCTGTTCCTCTGCGGTCCTCATGGCGGCGCCCGGTTTCTTTCACATTAAAATACAAAATGTATTGGGCATTTTCTTCCAGTACCTCCTTCCTCCTCCACACTTTCTCTATGCAATATCATCACGATATGCTCTTTATGTAGACCGAAAACAAATTGAGGAATTTATGATATATAGAGACATTACCAAAACACATATAGAAAAAATTAAAATTCATCTGCATAAATAGATCCGTTATGTAACATCAAGATAAGGCTAAACAAAATAATAAATGAAAAACAGTATCTAGAATACCAATAAAATACCAACGATGATAAGATTCTAATATACAACAAAACAGCATAGCAACATCTACTATTTCACAATATAGTACACCCTTTCATTTCGCGATAATAAGACATCATATCCTACAATATATATATATATATATATATATATATATATATATATATATATATATATATATATGTATATACAATATGTATATATGTATGTATATATAATATATATATGTATGTATAGATATATATCACAACATAATCTACCATATGCTTTACAACATAAAAACAAACATACAAAGCGACAAACCATACCTTTGTACAATACAGCGACATGCAGTAGTTTAACATATGATGGTCGAAGAAAATGCATGTTTTGAGCAACATAACAAAAACTATTCGCAAAAAAATGGAAAACATAAAAAAGAAAAAAAGAATAAAAAAACAGAATGAAAGACAGAGAGAGAGAGGGTAAGTGTGACAGAGAGATAAAGAGAAGAGAAAGAGATAGAGAGAATGAGTACGGCAGAGCAAAAAAGTGAGAGAAAAATATGACAGAAAGTGTGACAGGGTGATAAAGAGAGAGAGGCAGAGGAAGAAAGAGAGAATAAGTATGAAACAGAGAGAGGGAGTTGCATTTTATTTGTTATTAGACATTATCACTGATATTAGATAAACTTGTGGTCATAGAAACCCACAAAAATGTACAATCTAGTTCATATATATATATATATATATATATATATATATATATATATATATATATATATATATGTTTTCTTTTCCACTGATCTTTATGGCTTATGGCCCATTTAGCGCTTACTTCGATTATGTCCTGAACTTTTGACTCTCTTGAAAAAAGGGTATGACCCTGTTCGAACATGAAATAAACAGATATCATAGCAGTATAACATACTATTCTTCAAAATAACAGCATTCAGCAGCATTATGAAAAGAATACCGCATACCACATATTAATCAGAATTACCTGAGTGCGAATCTTTTTCATCGCGGAACGTTAAGTGGACTGACCTTGTTTTTAACCCTTGATATACCGGATGACTGTATTTCGTTCTTTGATTATGGAATTCATCGGAATAATTCACATCGATGTAATTTGTCATGGCAATTCATTATTGTGTAAATGTCTATATGTATATATTTATCTATTGATCTATATATGTGTGTGTGCGCGCGCGCGCCCGTGTGTTATTCATAGAGAAGAAAAAGTCCAAGCTCTATGATTAACAGATAATCAATAAAAACAAAGGAGCTCGCAGGCTTTTTAGGATCTTTAACCCAATAGAACCCAAACAGTGAAATGGAAAGCAAACCTTGATTGAACCAAGCTAAAGTGACCGCATACATTATCAAATATAAAGGTATGTCTCTCACGCTATAATTCACAACTTAATATGAACATGTATTTTAACCACTGTTGTTGTTGATTTTTTTTTTTATCAAACCAGTTTCCCGGTGCTTTTAATTCCTCATATGGCTGAGGTGTGGAACTTGCTTGCCGAATGATCATCTTTTTTGGATGAATCCAACAAGGTTATAGAAAAAGTCAATAAATACTGATAGGGATCGTCCTGTCTTTTCATTTCTCTTTATCCATGTAGGTTCCATTCCTATGTATATTCGTTGCTGGACCTGTTTTATCTTTATCAGTTCTTTCTAACCTTTACATATATCTAAATATTTGAATTTTAGCATCGTTATATCCAGTAATAAAGATTCCTTAGACTGATTCTTTTAAATGACTTATAGAGCTCTTGCCGACATATAGCCACGTCTTTGTCACAAATAAAAGAATGCGTGTTTTCTGATTCGTGTTTCCCAGCTTAAGGCAGTCGAAGGGACATGAGGTTTCGTAATATTTCGTCTCACGTTCTATAGCGTGAATATGTTTAGACTCTTGATACAGACGCATGGATGCCGTCACCAGCTGCATGAAATTGCAAAAACTACAAATGTTTTTGACATATGAAGAACCTTGCTCAGAAGTCAAATAGTGATAATAAGAATACACATATAATGATAGATCAATCCAGATGAACTCACTAAGGCATTGGACACCGTCGCGCTCAACAAAAATGACATCTAAAACTTAACAATTGGCAACTGCTTGCAAGATCATCCTGGGTATAAATAGGAGCGTCTCTAGCAATTCGGGTATCAGTCTTCCAGTGAGAGGCTTCATCACAAACGCTGTTCAAAATGAAGGTTGCTGTAAGTAGGACTTTCTTCTTTTTATTTATTCTTTTGGTTTTGTTGCATGGATTAGTAATTCTAATGGTTAATGTCTTCGGGGCAGGATTGTTATTTGAAACTGACGAAAGGTTATTACCAGACGCGAAGATATTAACGTTATAAATAGCTCTTAGTATCTAGAACAAATTATGTTAGAGTCGAGAAAGTACCCACTGATAGCTTTTCATTGAAACGGTTTTATTTTGAGTAATGCGCAAGGAAAAAAGTGAAGTTTGCAAAATAACTTTCCAACATTTTAGTTTAATTCCCTCGATGGCCAAGAATATTCAATTATTAAGTAAGCTTTATAGAATATCTTCTAACATTTCTTTAAGGTGGTTCCATTAAAAAAAATCACAAGTTAGAAATGCAAACAGTCTGCTTATCACTGAACCGAAAACCTTAAATCAAAGTAAATCAAAGTCAACGCCTTCAAGACCAACACTGCATCCAAAACGCAATATTTTCCTTCCTATTCTCCCTGGAGTTCTTCCGAGCAACATCCACTCAATCCTAAACCATCTGTCTGACCTTCCAACAGCTGGTTCTCGCCCTGGTGGCTTGCGCTGCCGCCATGCCCGCTCCCGAGGCCGACCCCCAGCTCCTGTACACACACCCTCTGGTCACCTACCCTCTGGTCAAGACTGTCAAGGCCGACACCCCCGCCAGCACCGTCCCCCTCGTCTACACCTACAGTGAGCCTCCTCTCTTGATCTTATTGTGTGTGCGTGCGTGCGTGTGTGTGTGTGTGTGTGTGTGTGTGTGTGTGTGTGTGTGTGAGAGAGAGAAAGAGAGAGTCCATAGTATGGAAATACTTTGTTTATGCTATTACTGAAATAGTCCTGGTTAACTTTTTTTTACATCTGGCTAAAGAAGCATATCTTTTATATATCTGATTATTTTTTACACATTTCATTCTACTGTTCTGTCATATTTACGTCAGTGTTAAAAGCTTTGTATATTTCACATGACTTATACTGATCGAACCGTCGTGCTCTTCCATCCGCAGACCAAGGCCTTCCCCTCACCTACACCTACCCCTACAACTTCCCTTACACCTACCCCTTCAACTATCCCTACACCTACGTCGTCAAGGCTGAGGAAGACGCCGTCGTCGAGGCATAAATCGCACACACGCACGGCGCCCTCCTGCACTGGGGACTGGGAGGAGGAGTCGCGAGTCCTCGTAGCCTCCGAGGAGGAGTTCCAAGGACTCGTCGAGCCTCCTCAGCTTCCCTCAGTCCAGGACCGCCACCGGACGCAGCCAAACCGCACCTTCCTGACCACTCGTGATGGACGACTCTCCCGCTCGACGTCCTGTGAGGTCCTGCTGGAGGCACCGAACGCGAGGCCGAAGAGGAGGCTTCCCTGGAGTCCTTCTTCCCTTCGCTTTGCTGTTCCTCTGCGGTCCTCATGGCGGCGCCCGGTTTCTTTCACATTAAAATACAAAATGTAATGGGCATTTTCTTCCAGTACCTCCTTCCTCCTCCACACTTTCTCTATGTAATATCATCACGATATGCTCTTTATGTAGACGGAAAACAAATTGAGGAATTTATGATATATAGAGACATTACCAAAATACATATAGAAAAAAATAAAATTCATCTGCATAAATAAATCCGTTATCTAACATCAAGATAAGGCTAAACAAAACAATAAATGAAAAACAGTATCTAGAATACCAATAAAATACTAACGATGATAAGATTCTAATATACAACATAACAGCATAGCAACATCTACTATTTCACAACATAGTACACCCTTTCATTTCGCGATAATAAGACATCATATCCTACAATATATATATATATATATATATATATATATATATATATATATATATATATATATGTATGTATGTATGTATGTATATATAATATCTATGTATTTATACAAACATTATATATATATATATATATATATATATATATATATATATACATATATATATCACAACATAATTTACCATATACTTTACAACATAAAAACAAAAGTACAAAGTGACAAACCATACCTTTGTACAATACAGCGACATACAGTAGTCTAACATATGATGATGGAAGAAAATGCATGTTTTGAGCAACATAACAAAAACTATTCGCAAAAAATGGAAAACATAAAAAAGAAAAAAAGAAAAAAAAACAGAATGAAAGACAGAGAGAGAGAGGGTAAGTGTGACAGAGAGATAAAGAGAAGAGAAAGAGATAGAGAGAATGAGTACGGCAGAGCAAAAAAGTGAGAGAAAAATATGACAGAAAGTGTGACAGGGTGATAAAGAGAGAGAGGGAGAGGAAGAAAGAGAGAATAAGTATGAAACAGAGAGAGAGAGTTGCATTTTATTTGTTATTAGACATTATCACTGATATTAGATAAACTTGTGGTCATAGAAACCCACAAAAATGTACAATCTAGTTCATATATATATATATATATATATATATATATATATATATATATATATATATATATATATATTTGTTTTCTTTTCCACTGATCTTTATGGCTTATGGCCCATTTAGCGCTTACTTCGATTATGTCCTGAACTTTTAACTCTCTTGAAAAAAGGGTATGACCCTGTTCGAACATGAAATAAACAGATATCATAGCAGTATAACATCCTATTCTTCAAAATAACAGCATTCAGCAGCATTATGAAAAGAATACCGCATACCACATATTACTCAGAATTACCTGAGTGCGAATCTTTTTCATCGCGGAACGTTAAGTGAACTGACCTTGTTTTTAACCCTTGATATACCGGATGACTGTATTTCGTTCTTTGATTATGGAATTCATCGGAATAATTCACATCGATGTAATTTGTCATGGCAATTCATTATTGTGTAAATGTCTATATGTATATATTTATCTATTGATCTATATATGTGTGTGTGCGCGCGCGCGCCCGTGTGTTATTCATAGAGAAGAAAAAGTCCAAGCTCTATGATTAACAGATAATCAATAAAAACAAAGGAGCTCGCAGGCTTTTTAGGATCTTTAACCCAATAGAACCCAAACAGTGAAATGGAAAGCAAACCTTGATTGAACCAAGCTAAAGTGACCGCATACATTATCAAATATAAAGGTATGTTACTCACGTTATAATTCACAACTTAATATGAACGTGTATTTTAACCACTGTTGTTGATTTTTTTTTATCATCATACCAGTTTCCCGGTGCTTTTAATTCCTCATATGGCTGAGGTGTGGAACTTGCTTGCCGAATGATCATCTTTTTTGGATGAATTTAACAAGGTTATAGAAAAGGTCAATAAGTACTGATAGGGATCGTCCTGTCTTTTCATTTCTCTTTATCCATGTAGGTTCCATTCCTATGTATATTCGTTGCTGGACCTGTTTTGTCTTTATCAGTTCTTTCTAACCTTTACATATATCTAAATATTTGAATTTTAGCATCGTTATATCCAGTTATAAAGATTCCTTAGACTGATTCTTTTAAATGACTTATAGAGCTCTTGCCGACATATAGCCACGTCTTTGTCAAAAATAAAAGAATGCGTGTTTTCTGATTCGTGTTTCCCAGCTTAAGGCAGTCGAGGAGACATGAGGTTTCGTAATATTTCGTCTCACGTTCTATAGCGTGAATATGTATAGACTTTTGATACAGACGCATGGATGCCGTCACCAGCTGCATGAAATTGCAAAAACTACAAATGTTTTTGACATATGAAGAACCTTGCTCAGAAGTCAAATAGGGATAATAAGAATACACATATGATGATAGATCAATCCAGATGAACTCACTAAGGCATTGGACACCATCGCGCTCAACAAAAATGATATCTAAAACTTAACAATTGGCAACTGCTTGCAAGATCATCCTGGGTATAAATAGGAGCGTCTCTAGCAATTCGGGTATCAGTCTTCCAGTGAGAGGCTCCATCACAAACACTGTTCAAAATGAAGGTTGCTGTAAGTAGGACTTTCTTCTTTTTATTTATTCTTTTGGCTTTGTTGCATGGATTAGTAATTCTAATGGTTAATGTCTTCGGGGCAGGATTGTTATTTGAAACTGACGAAAGGTTATTACCAGACGCGAAGATATTAACGTTATAAATAGCTCTTAGTATCTAAAACAAATTATGTTAGAGTCGAGAAAGTACCCACTGATAGCTTTTCATTGAAACGGTTTTATTTTGAGTAATGCGCAAGGAAAAAAGTGAAGTTTGCAAAATAACTTTCCAACATTTTAGTTTAATTCCCTCGATGGCCAAGAATATTCAATTATTAAGTAAGCTTTATAGAATATCTTCTAACATTTCTTTAAGGTGGTTCCATTAGAAAAAATCACAAGTTAGAAATGCAGTCTGCATATCACTGAACCGAAAACCTTAAATCTAAGCAAATCAAAGTCAACGCCTGCAAGACCAACACTGCACCCAAAACGCAATATTTTCCTTCCTATTCTCCCTGGAGTTCTTCCGAGCAACATCCACTCAATCCTAAACCATCTGTCTGACCTTCCAACAGCTGGTTCTCGCCCTGGTGGCTTGCGCTGCCGCCATGCCCGCTCCCGAGGCCGACCCCCAGCTCCTGTACACACACCCTCTGGTCACCTACCCTCTGGTCAAGACTGTCAAGGCCGACACCCCCGCCAGCACCGTCCCCCTCGTCTACACCTACAGTGAGCCTCCTCTCTTGATCTTATTGTGTGTGCGTGCGTGCGTGTGTGTGTGTGTATGTGTGTGTGTTTCTATTCTTTGTATGTATATGTAGATTTCTATGTGTGTATATGAGTCCATAATATGGAAATACTTTGTTTATGCTATTACTGAAATAGTCCTGGTTAACTTTTTTAACATCTGGTTCATGAAGCATATCTTTTATATATCTGATCATTTTTTACACATTTCATTCTACTGTTCTGTCATATTTACGTCCTTGTTAAAAGCTTTGTATATTTCACATGACTTATACTGATCGAACCGTCGTGCTCTTCCATCCGCAGACCAAGGCCTTCCCCTCACCTACACCTACCCCTACAACTTCCCCTACACCTACCCCTTCAACTATCCCTACACCTACGTCGTCAA
>NW_028234416.1:7553880-7558880 GCF_977035675.1 Penaeus japonicus | reverse complement strand
CGTTCTATAGCGTGAATATGTTTAGACTTTTGATACAGACGCATGGATGCCGTCACCAGCTGCATGAAATTGCAAAAACCACAAATGTTTTTGACATATGAAGAACCTTGCTCAGAAGTCAAATAGTGATAATAAGAATACACATATAATGATAGATCAATCCAGATGAACTCACTAAGGTATTGGACACCATCGCGCTCAACAAAAATGACATCTAAAACTTAACAATTGGCAACTACTTGCAAGATCATCCTGGGTATAAATAGGAGCGTCTCTAGCAATTCGGGTATCAGTCTTCCAGTGAGAGGCTTCATCACAAACACTGTTCAAAATGAAGGTTGCTGTAAGTAGGACTTTCTTCTTTTTATTTATTCTTTTGGTTTTGTTGCATGGATTAGTAATTCTAATGGTTAATGTCTTCGGGGCAGGATTGTTATTTGAAACTGACGAAAGGTTATTACCAGACGCGAAGATATTACCGTTATAAATAGCTCTTAGTATCTAGAACAAATTATGTTAGAGTCGAGAAAGTACCCACTGATAGCTTTTCATTGAAACGGTTTTATTTTGAGTAATGCGCAAGGAAAAAAGTGAAGTTTGCAAAATAACTTTCCAACATTTTAGTTTAATTCCCTCGATGGCCAAGAATATTCAATTATTAAGTAAGCTTTATAGAATATCTTCTAACATTTCTTTAAGATGGTTCCATTAGAAAAAATCACAAGTTAGAAATGCAAACAGTCTGCTTATCACTGAACCGAAAACCTTAAATCTAAGCAAATCAAAGTCAACGCCTTCAAGACCAACACTGCATCCGAAACGCAATATTTTCCTTCCTATTCTCCCTGGAGTTCTTCCGAGCAACATCCACTCAATCCTAAACCATCTGTCTGACCTTCCAACAGCTGGTTCTCGCCCTGGTGGCTTGCGCTGCCGCCATGCCCGCTCCCGAGGCCGACCCCCAGCTCCTGTACACACACCCTCTGGTCACCTACCCTCTGGTCAAGACTGTCAAGGCCGACACCCCCGCCAGCACCGTCCCCCTCGTCTACACCTACAGTGAGCCTCCTCTCTTGATCTTATTGTGTGTGGGTGCGTGTGTGTGTGTGTGTGTGTGTGTGTGTGTGTGTGTGTGTGTGTGTGTGTGTGTGTGTGTGTGTGTGTGTGTGTGTGTGTGTGTGTGTGAGAGTCCATAGTATGGAAATACTTTGTTTATGCTATTACTGAAATAGTCCTGGTTGACCTTTTTAACATCTGGTTCATGAAGCATATCTTTTATATATATGATCATTTTTTACACATTTCATTCTACTGTTCTGTCATATTTATGTCAGTGTTAAAAGCTTTGTATATTTCACATGACTTATACTGATCGAACCGTCGTGCTCTTCCATCCGCAGACCAAGGCCTTCCCCTCACCTACACCTACCCCTACAACTTCCCCTACACCTACCCCTTCAACTATCCCTACACCTACGTCGTCAAGGCTAAGGAAGACGCCGCCGTCGAGGCATAAATCGCACACACGCACGGCGCCCTCCTGCACTGGGGACTGGGAGGAGGAGTCGCGAGTCCTCGTAGCCTCCGAGGAGGAGTTCCAAGGACTCGTCGAGCCTCCTCAGCTTCCCTCAGTCCAGGACCGTCACCGGACGCAGCCAAACCGCACCTTCCTGACCACTCGTGATGGACGACTCTCCCGCTCGACGTCCTGTGAGGTCCTGCTGGAGGCACCGAACGCGAGGCCGAAGAGGAGGCTTCCCTGGAGTCCTTCTTCCCTTCGCTTTGCTGTTCCTCTGCGGTCCTCATGGCGGCGCCCGGTTTCTTTCACATTAAAATACAAAATGTATTGGGCATTTTCTTCCAGTACCTCCTTCCTCCTCCACACTTTCTCTATGTAATATCATCACGATAAGCTCTTTATGTAGACGGAAAGCAAATTGAGGAACTTATGATACCAAATAATACCAAAACACATATAGAAATATTAAAATTCATTTGCATAAATAAATCCGTTATCTAAGGCTATACAAATCAATAACTGATAAACAATATCTAAAATACTAATAAAATACCAACAATAATAATATTTTAATATACAACATAACAGCATAGCAACATATACTATTTCACAACATAGAACACCCTTTCATTTCGCGATAATAAAATATCACATACTACAATATATATATATATATATATATATATATATATATATATATATATAGAGAGAGAGAGAGAGAGAGAGAGAGAGAGAGAGAGAGAGAGATATGTATGTATATATAATATATATATGTATGTATAGATATAGATACATCACAACATAATTTACCATATGCTTTACAACATAAAAACATAACAAGCTATTCAACAAAAAATGGAAAACATAAAACAAAAACATAATGAAAGACAGAGAGAGAGAGGGTAAGTGTGACAGAGAGATAAAGAGAAGAGAAAGAGAGAGAGAAAATGAATGAGTACGCCAGAGCAAAAAAGTGAGTAAAAATATGACAGAGAGAGAGTGTGACACAGATAAAAAGAGAGAGAAAGAAAGAGATAATAAGTATGACAGAGAGAGAGATTTTAATCGTTATTCGATATTGTTATTGAAACCCACAAAAATATACAATTTAGTTCTTATACATATAAATAGATTTGTTTTCCTTTTCTGCAAATCCTTATGGCTTATGGCCCATTTGGCGCTTACTTTGATTATGTCCCGAACTTTTGACTCTCTTGAGAAAAGGGTATAACCCTGTTCGACCATGAAATAAACAGATAACATAACAGTATAACATACTATTCTTCAAAATAACAGCATTCAACAGCATTGAGAAAAGAATACCGCATACCACATATTACTCAGAATTACCTGAGTACGAATCTTCATCATCGCGGAACATTAAGTGCACTGACCTTGTTTTTAACCCTTGATATACCGGATTACTGTATTTCGTTCTTTGATTATGGAATTCATCGGAATACTTTATGTTGATATGATTAGTCATGGCAATTCATTATTGTGTAAATATCTATGTGTATATATTTATCTATCCATTTATCTATATATGTGTGTGTATGTGCACGCGCGTGTGTGAGTGTTATTCATAGAAAAGAAAAAGTCTAAGCTCTATGATTAACGGAAAATCGATAAAAAAAACAACAACAAAGGAGTTCGCAAGCTTTTTAGGACCTTTAACCCAATAGAACACAAACAGTGGAATGAAAAGCATACCTTGATTGAACCAAGCTCAAGTGACCGCATACATTATCGAATATAACATGTATTTTAACCACTTTTGTTGTTGCTTTTTTATCATGATGTTTCTGGATGAATCAAGGTTATAGAAAAAGTCAATAAGTATTGATAGGGTTCGTCCTATCTTTTTATTTCTCTTTATCCATGTAGGTTCTATTTCTATGTATATTCGTTGTGGGGCCTCGGTTTGTATTATCATTGGTATTATCATCACTATCATTATTATATCATTATCATTATCATCATCATCAGTATTATCATTGATATTGATATTATTATCATACTTATCATTATCATTGTTGTTATTATAATTTTCATTAATCATAATAATGATGATGATAACAATAATAATGATCATAGTACTAGTGATATAATCATAGTATCATGACTATCACCATTACAATTGTCATCATTAAGAATTGCTATTGGCATTACATCACCTGAAACGTTAACCTTAACATCTAAAATTAGCAAAAGCTTCATAATAACGCCAACCACAATCACACTCATTAACAAACAACATTCACACACATACACACCTCATAAATCTCGTATTTCCATTAAAAAAAAACTACCAATTATTTATAAAAGAGGAACTTTGTCGTTTTATCATAGTTTGCCCTCCGATTCCTCTTCCGTGTGTTAGGAAGGTCATACAGTACGGCGTGGCATTGTTTTGATTGGTTTTCTTACTATCGTTGTTTTTTTCTTATTATAATCTCACATAAGTTCAATCAGTGTTACTGTTATCACTGTTGTTATTATCATTATTATTGATGTCATTATTGCTATTCATACCATTATCATGGTTGTTTGCATTGTTACTAATACTTTTATCATCATCATTACCATAATTGTTATTATCATCATTCTTTCTATTATCATTATGATTGTTGTTGTAATAATTATCCTTATAACTATTGTTATAAATATAACTATCATCAATATTCATTATCATCATTGTTGTTATTATCATTATCAATATCGTCCTTGTTATCAATATTATCATTATCATTATTTTTTCCTCATCCTCATTATCTATTTTCCTCATCATTATCATATTAACATTATCATTGTTGTTATTATCATAGTTATTATTGTTATTGATGACAGGGAGGATATTGATAATGATAATCACAACAATAATTATGATAGTAATAGTGACAGTAATGATAAGAGTTATGATAATGATGATAAGAGTTATGATAATGATGTTAAGAGTTATGATAATGATGATAAGAGTTATGATAATGATGATAAGAGTCATGCTGATCATGATTACAACAATGATAAGGATAATATAAAGAATGATGATAATGATAATTATGGTAGTGACAATAGCAACTACAATGATGTATCATTTTTCCCTGATGTTCATTCTTCTGAGGTTAGTTCACACGATATCCATAACCGTTACTACGGCGCATAACAACAACGCCCATTATGTATGAACAGCCTATACTCTAATTGTAGCGAGGAAGTGCAATTCATTCATATTTTTGTGAAATAAACAATCGTAGTTTTACTATTTGTAGACCACAGGCGAGGTTTTAGTATGTCTGTAAAGTGAACGTGAATTAAAGATGATATCGGAACGATTCTAGAAAGAGAGACGAAAATGAAAATTAATTCATATTCCGAGACTCTACCGGTGACGTCATCTTCTATCAGCCTACCTTCGGACGACGTATAAAAGCCGACGACGAATCCAGTCAGCTGTCAGTCGTCCATTCCGGATTTACTG
>NW_028234416.1:7548558-7553780 GCF_977035675.1 Penaeus japonicus | reverse complement strand
TGATAAATCATACGCTGTGTATCATCTTATGACGTCACCATAGATCCAGCCTGCTATATATGCCGACAGCGAATCCAGGGAGATGTCAGTCGTCCACTTGGGAATTCACAAGACAAACGTCCATCATGAAGGTTATGGTGAGGAAACCTTTCTTTTGTGGTATTATTATGTAGCTAGAGTTTGAACCTCTTTTTTCACTTATCTATAAACTATTTATTGGAATTGAGTCAGATCGTTTAATGACTTCTCTTATAACTGACCTGGCAGTTCATTAGAATCACCCACTTATATGACCATTATTTCTATATGAAACAAATTTTAAAAGATACACATATAAACAAAGATTCGATACACTGTCTGACCTCCCAACAGCTGGTTCTTGCTTCTTCTCTCCTTCCGCCCATCGCGTCCCTGTGCTGTGTGCCTGGCCGTGCGGTCCCCCTTCTCCTTGCTCTCTCCTGACCCCCCAACTACGGCTACCCAATAGCCCCTACGCCCAAACCAGCTGTCCTTAACCCCTCGTTACCCCACGTGTTCAATAACTATCAATAGAACCAATGACCACCAGCCAGCATTCCCCCCCGCCTATCCTACGGTCCAGATCTTCTAGTTGAAAGGGACTTTCCTCATTTAACAAAAAAGTATTATTTACCAATATATTTGGTAAGTAAGAGAGATATCTCAGTTCCAACATATAGAATTACACGAAGAAAATATCCATTCTTTTCTACGTACATTTCTTATATGCAATCAATATGTTATTTCCTCCCGCAGGTGGCAACGTCCAAAGCCCCTACACGTACCCCTACGACGTCCCTTACAATTACCCTTACACTTGCTCCTTTGGGATAAAGGCCTCGCGGGCGAAACCTTCGGACCACAAGGAAGATGCATCTGAGGAGAAAGCATCCACCGAGGAATAGGACGACAGTTTCAGCATTTTTCCTCACTGGGATTGGGAGGAGGAATCGCCAGTCCTCGTAGCCTCGTCTAGCGAGAAGTTCGAAGGACTCGTTGAGCCTCCTCCTCAGCTTCCCTCTCACATCAGGAACGCCGCCAGAGGCTGCCATGCACACCTTCTTCTTCTAAACAACGGACGACGTTCAACAGGCGACTTAATTTGGACGATTCAATTCCTGGCGACGCCCGGGAGGTTGCATGAGACGCGGAAGGAGAGAGGTTTCGAAATTACTCCTCCCTTTTGTCTTGTGATTCTCGAATTGTTACATGAAAGATACAAAAAATTATTCGTCTTTTTCCTCTACCTCTTTCTGTTACTTTAGTTTATCGAAACTAGGTTACATACAGAAACGCAAACCATTAAAACGTATTTTTTAGAATGAGTTATCAACCGTTCTTAGTTATATGCAAATGGAAAATTATTGTTTACACAATAAGGTACGTTAATGTACAAGACACTGATGTGTAAAATAAGAATGAAAGATAAATAAAGAAAATCTAGATGAAAGAAAGAGAGATGAATCATTTGATAACTTAAAAAGAAAGAAATATAGTAGACACTTGAACCATGACCTTTATAGTAAATCGGGAACTTGTAGATTCTGTGAGCAAATTATTTCTCTCTGGCAGGAAATGTGGATATGCTTGAGGCAAAGTAGGAAATACCATACATAAGGCAGCCTCACAAACCATAGCCAAAACTCGTAATCCAGAAGTTACAAGGACGCCTGGTGCTACATTGATGAGATAAAGGAGGTCAAGCAGAGTAACATGTTGTGCAGGAGACATTTTCTCAGGCAGAAATACCCTGAGAATCTTGCTCTTCTGGGAGAGATTGTCAGGGATAGTCGGGAAACTGCCAAAGGGGTAAGGAAGGAAAAGTGGTTGGAGTGGTGTGAGTCCTCTGGCCACCAAATCAACCCAACTCACACTAGGCTATGAGCACAAATAACAACTGGTTCTCTCACACGGCCAGGGTGTTAATACGGTTCGAAATCAAAGAGCAATAACTACCCAAGGCAATAGACTCCCTCACCCAGATTACGCCATGGCCATTATCCTTGATCGAGTGTTCAACCATGAGCTTGACAAGGAAAAAGACTCAATATCCTGCTGCCTTTGTGGATGGGTGAGGCTGTAGCAGACGGTGATCATCCCGACACATCACCGCATTGGTTAATTAGGGAGCACCGCCAGCTAATGAGAGCTCATGTCGAACACAGCAGGCCAGGGAGGTCACCAGAAACCACCAGTACACTCCCGACCTCACGTTGCTACCTGCCAAGCGATTCAACCGCACCGACCCGCTATATCAACTAGAAAATGTATTTAGTGCATAAAAATGAAATAGAAAAAACACCGACAACTTTCTCTTCGTAAACCACACTCAACAAAGAGGAGAGTAAAATTGCAATAGTCACTACTCCGGGTAGTGTAACCTACTTGACGGATGGTTCTGTAATCCACCATCCGAGTGCAAGCGGTGTTCGGTGTTTTTATCAGATGATAGGCATTGTATGACGAGATGATAAGGGCCATCTTATATGCAAATACAAAATAGGCAGTAATTTTCCGTTTCGCTTCTTTTTAATTCGCTTCTTTTTATTCACCTAAACTAGATGATATGTTTGTTTACGAGCTTTAAAAACAAAAAGTTTAAGAAAGGGTATTGTCGGAAATGTTTTAAAAAAGCCCCAAAAGATAAAATGAATGAATGATATCAATCAATGATATGTAATAATCACTTATATCACTTAGTGATGGTTCAAAGAAGAGCAAAAAGGGAGAGACAGAGAGAAAGACAGATGAGCCAAATAATTGATGAGCGCAACATAGGGTGTGTCTGTCTACCTGTGTGTCTTGGGAAGCCCGCGAAGTATGCCCCTCGAGTGTGACTCAAAGATGGTTCGGGCGAGGCGACCACCATAATGCATTTACGTGTACGTTTAGTGTTTACTTTTATAGACATAATCAGATGATAAACAATATCGTCTATAGATATCATACTTCTAATATATGTAGGACAATGGTGGAGGCTGTATGAATTTTGACTCGTTCTATTTTGATCACTGAATGTGTAAGCGAATGTTCATATGGCATAACAGGATAGGAAGATTTATAAATACTTAATTCAGCATAGCATTACAATTTACCTTTGTTGTGGGGAATGGAAAATTGTTATGATACTTTTGGGACGAGTTAGGAAATCGCATTCAACTAAGCGCAAATCTATATTAAACATAAATGCAATAAATCAATAACTTATGACATTTTTTCCGCCATTCCACTGTTATCTTTATCAGATGATAACGAATTGCATCATGATACGAGGATGGCCTAAGTTCAGATAAATTTACATATGTTTTTGTTTTTATATATTCTCAGCGCGTGATTTTTAACAATAATAACAAAAAGGACACATATAGTAAGGATAAGCATGGTATTCTAAACAAATAATGAAAGTGATTTTTATTGCATTTTTTCACTGATTGAAGTCTGAAAGTAGCATAGAAAAAAAAACTAATCACATCCACATATATATATGCATATACACAAACAAAAGTGTGTGTGTGTGTGTTTATATGTATATATGTATAAACATGTATATATATATATATATATATATATATATATATATATATATATATATATATATATATATATATATATATATATATATATATATATATATATATATATATATATATATGTATACATATGTATATATGTATATATATATTCAAGTCTGCATCTCCTTCAGTGTTCTAGATATTGAATGTACTAGCAAATGAAACAATGAATTCTGTAGATAATGTGCTTGTATGTGTGTAAGACAGAGGAATAATATGTATGTGCGCGCTCGCTTGTGCTTGTGCTTGTTTGTACATATACCCACCCACACACACACAAATACACATTTATATACTAATGTATATATGTACATCGCAAGAACACAATAACGTGAACATACAGATATGATAAAACGCAGCCACAACACAAACGAAATATAGATATATCATTAATTAATTTTGTCTGATGATGATGGGTGTATATATAATTCGATTTCAATATATAATATATATATATATTAAAAATATATATATAATATATATATGTGTGTATATATATATTTAAATATTTATATTTATATTATATATTACACACACACACACGCACACATACACACACACACAGACACACACACATTACACAAACAAATATATATACATTCACACACACAAATCACCACCCACACACACAGATATATATATATATATAAATATAATATATACAAACGACGCATATATATATATATATACACGCATTATATATATCATATATATAATATAATATATATTAGTGTGTAATGTGTGTGTTATAAATATAGTAAAATTTTGTGTGTGTGATGTGGGTGTGTGTGGTATAATTAGGGGAAATTATATATATATATTATATATATAGATATATATATATATATATATATATATATAGTATAATATTATATGTGTGTATATGTAAATTATATGTATATGTATATATACTAATCAGTATATATATATATATATATAATATATATGTATATAATATATGTATATAGGCAGATATATATATAATATATATATATATGTATGTAATATATAATATTATATACATATATATGTATATATATATATATATGTTAGATAGAGTGACTATATTAATTACTTATAATGTATATTATATATAATATATAATAATATATATATATATATATATATTATATATATAATATATATATTTTATATATCTGTAAACAAAATGTAATATATATGTATATATATGTATATATATGTATATATATGTATGTATATATATATGTACATATATATATATATATATATATATATATATATACATAGAGAGAGAGATAAACAGACATAGATACAGATTTGGATCGGCTTTTCGTTACGAATTCCCTCGTAGGGGTTGTTACCCGAGTGGGCTGTAACCACGACTCGAATCCTCTCGGTCCCCAGCCGCGGCCATTGGTCTCGATATATCATATCTATCTTTTTATCGATTTACTTACTTACATATACAGTATATATATAAATATATACATATATATATACATATATATGTGTATATGTGTGTAATCTATACTTCGGATAATAGAGTTAACGCATTTGATTTGATGAAATGATATAGCAATGATAACACCAGCGCTTGTTTCATATTCGCTTGATGTCATTTCCTTGACAAGTAAATATAGTACATCTACC
>NW_028234416.1:7521058-7526058 GCF_977035675.1 Penaeus japonicus | reverse complement strand
AGCACAATCCGGGTCACAGCTACAGCACATGGTAACTACCGCTTTCTTACAAGAAGAGATCTACATGAAGCATCTAAACAAGTTTCCAGTTAAAAGCAAAGAACATTTATAGCGTAACTTGAGATCTTCAAGATTCTGGGATACTTTGCTCTATGAAAGGTAAAGGGAACAGGGCTGGGAAGTGTTTATAATCCAAATGCCATTCTGCTAGATGTCCTGTCACAGATTGGATGAAAACTTGACACAGAATTGGGAGACCACCTCTGACTTGCAAATACACACTTTTCCCCAAGGATTTGACTTTTCCCAACCAGCCCTTCCCTGATAGTCAAGTACAATTTCTTGTTTGGGCACTAATTCGCAACTGAATGGTTCACTGCACATAGTAGTTCATTCACTCCAAAAGCATCACTAAAATGCCTGAGCAATGGAAAGTCCAGATGGCACAGGACCCTCCTCGATCTTGATCCTTTTGTTTAATTTATTAATTCTTCCTGCAGGAAATAATTGAGGCTCTCCAGCAGAGAGAAGTTTCACAATATTTTGAGAATTGTTTAGCATAAAAAAAACATGATGGTACCATGACTATTATAAAAAGTATCTTTTATAAGATATCAAAGCTGATGTGAATATGATGAAGGTAAAATTAGAAAATAAAATGAAAAAAATAATGGAAATAAATATGTCATTTCAAACTCTAAATACTCCCCAACCTTACATACATACCCTCCCCAATTAAACCATATATATAACAAGGGATAAGAAAAGGACCAAGCTCTATCAAGGTTGAATATATTTGGCAGTAGATGCTTCACTTAAAGGCAACTGCGAATGATTTATTTTTATTACAAACCCCTGTCACACATCTACTCTTGTCTACATCTCAAGACCAGGCTGTTGGAAGCATTTTAACACATTTGAACCATGAGGTGATTCATTCCTAAACATGGTCTCTCTCATGCTATATGTCAAGGGTTATGATAGAGATTTACTTCTTTCTCTTTTTTTCTAAGTAAATACCACATGGCAATACACTATGAATGCAATATTCCACATATAACCCAAACAGAATTATAACCTTTTTTTATACCTGATGAACAATGATCTTTTCAGCTTTTTCTGAAGTATATATATTTCTTAAATTTCATAAATTGTTGTCATTCCATTGGTAAGTATCATAACAAAACTTTGTTCTATTTTACAGTAAAACATTATGCATCTGATGTACACACTGATTTTAACATCAAATTGTCTCATCACATTCAACTTTCACCATATGATATACACTACAGTATATTTAGTATGGTGACTTCTTGTATATCTTATGTTGACCACAAATTACACTATAATGTATTATACTTTCAAACATAATTGGGCAACTTTAAGAAAATGTACAAATAAGTCAAATAACAGTTTTCCTTTACTCTGACATATTTTTTAAATGCCACTATAATACTTTTCAAAAAATTCTCCAGTTTGCCTTCTATTCGAGAAAAAAAGAGGAAATTCTTTATCCACAATAACACATACATAGTACAGCAAATTTATCGAACATTCAGTAAGTAAACATCAGACACAGGTAATTTCTGAACAAATCAAACTGCAACTGAAATATCCAGTTTGTGTCATCCCCATGGTTTCTCCCATTTAAATTTCATACACTAATGAAGATAAACCCAAGACATATCTGTGCCAAATAAAGATTCATAGCCTCTCAACCACCATGGCCAAATTTTAACACATTTCACATTAGGAACTATTTAAACCAATACATTTAAAGGTACAACATTTTAAGTACATATTTTAGATATATTGGTTCCTGGTAAGTACATTTTAAAAGGAGAAGGAGATGTAGTTGGAAATATATTTGATTGATATGGACTGAAAGACAAATGTGCAAGGATGACAGACAGACATAATTGTAATCTAATTTACTTGTATATACTTTACCAATATTCATAATTGCTGTAAAGTAGCTTTTAAAATACCAAGCAAAGAGCATTTTATTTTACTTTTATTCCCATACATCTGTAACATTTAATAATAAAATTTGTATAACACACTATAACAAAATCACAGTAATATTACAGTAAAACCCTCATTAAGATTAATCATCTTTTATTCTCTTTACTTTTATGGAGGTTTTACCCTTAATAATTAAGAAAATAATAATAATATTGAAAACAAAATACAATGCTATTAATTCACAGATATTCATAACCACCAACTTATTCTTACCTTTTCCTCCTTCACCAAAACAAAAAAGTTTGACTCCTAAATATGCAACAGAGATCAAACACAGCCCCAAAATATGGTCAATAATCTGCAAAGTAAAATGGGAAAGACAGTGACTTCCTGCATCTTCTAGGCAAAATATCCTGGAGCCTCAAACCTCCTCTACCGCCAAAGAACTAAAATGAGCCTCGTCTTGGCAGTCTCTACATGTAGTCGTTCCAATGCATTAATCCAAGGTCTCTTTTTCAGCTTCATGTTCACAGAATGAGTGAGTGAGTGAGTAAGTCTGAGAGTGAGAGAGTGAGAGGCAGAGTGATATATGTGTGTATATATGTGTATATATGTGTATATATGTGTATGTGTGTGTGTGTGTGTGTGTGTGTGTGTGTGTGTGTGTGTGTGTGTGTGTGTGTGTGTGTGTGTGTGTGTGTGTGTGTGTGTGTGTGTGTGTGTGTGTGTGTGTGTGTGTGTGTGTGTGTGTGTGTGTGTGTGTGTGTGTGTGTGTGTGTGTGTGTGTGTGTGTGTGTGTGTGTGTGTGTGTGTGTGTGTGTGTGTGTTTGTGTTTGTGTTTGTTTTCAGAGTTGTTGGATCACTATTTTTGATTATAAAAGAAATGATAGGGACTTCAATTTATCAAAAGCCCAACTTCATATATCCAAAGATAAAATAAATTCAGGCTTACATACCTCACAGTATTTCTTAGCTTGGTTTAGGAGTAGCCAAGATGGAGGGCAAATAATAAAGCAAATGAAATAAACTTGCAATTATTAAATCAAACAAATAATTCACTTCTTCAGAACATACAAAACATATGTAATGGTCTGGAGAAGTATCAAAACCTTTTACCAACATATCTGAAATAGTGAAAATGCATTCAAGTTGGGAGCATGAGTTTCTTTTACTTCTATACAGATTGGTGATATGTTGTCAAAATCAAGTCCAGTGGTGGTATAAAACACACCAAAGGAAAACAGGAGAGCTATTTTGTATCTTTGCATATGTGAACTACTGTCTCTTTTCTGTAGAGGTATCATGGTTTATTGAGAGATGCATAAACGTTAACCTTTTTAAGTATCTCTTAAATGTAAAAATATTTTGCTGACATAAAATATCATACTGAAGTACATACATAAAGTTTTAGAATCAAAATCAAAACCTTTGCAATAAGAAAACAAGAATATTATTAACTGATATATTTTCTCCTGCCACTATCAACACCATCAACAGAATGATGCACTACAAGTTCCCGTGAATTACATATGATGCATTATCACTGGACTTAAAACATCAATTACATATTACACTATCTATCAATTCAGCCACTTTAATAAACATTTCTTTTTCTTGCTGGAAAAGTAAAAGTAAATGCAGAATCAAAGTAAAGTACAACTTCATTAAATGAAAACAGTTCCGGAACTACTGTTTCATTCTATAAACTGAAATCATGCACTTAAGTAATACATGTTCTTTTCTCACATTTTACACTGCAAAGATTTTTTCCTGTGTATGTACAAATTCTTCTGGGATTCATTACCATCATCTTCATCAAGCCTATCAAATTTGAACCACCAATGAACATGAGAGCAACGGCACAGCTCTTCTTCATTTGAACTGACTGCATCAACAGAGAAGAAAACTTGTTAAAATGCTTGTTAACCCATTCGCGCCAGTTGACTTGCTATCACGTTTAGTGGTTTTTGGGTCAGACGCCAGCGACGAGATATTTGGTCAAGGCCGGCATTCGGGTGTAGGGCGTACAACGCTCACTCGCAGCTAGTGCGGCCGAGAATCCCGAGGCGTTAGGCTTATGCATTCAAAAACCCCAGCATTCCGACCATTTAGAGCCGGAATATCCCCGGCGTGAATGGGTTAATGGTGCTAACCTTGCCATAATTATGCTGCTTGGAGTGTGTCCCAAAACTCTGTGTACCTGGCAATTTTCAGACCTATAAGTGAAACTGATATTCACACTTCCATACTATTAAGAAGAACCAGATACTCCGAGGTAATACAAGTTAAAATGAGCAATATATTTCCTGTTGAATATTGTCAAACGTTTTGTTGTTGTTGTCAGTGAAACTTTGGGCTATACACTGATATAGAGGAGAAAAAGCATACATCACATTCCTATTGCCTTGTTTATAAATTACACAAAAGTGTAGCTTGTTATCTTTAGTAACGGAAAAAAAATTATTAAAACTTGTATAATCTATTTCATTTTTGATCGCACATCAACATTCATATTCTCTGTTTTAAGCACATATTTAAACTATCAAATTCTGGATTGTAGAAATATACCTACAAACTGATATATTATCAACACTTCTACACACATACAAAAACAATATAGAGACATTCATACAACTGCTTAACATCTGCCTCTGCTTCTTGCTTAGCTATTCAGATAAAACTTGTCTCTTATGACAAAACCCATTGGTTTTCCACTCTACTAAGCATGAACATCATGATTTTATCACTCTAATGTTATGCACTATAATGTTATAAAACTGACAATTCCTTCCAATTACTAGCTGTGGCAAAACTACAAATTTACCCTGTATCAGTGATATTCCTCTTGCATCTGCATGAAAACAATAATGCTTGTAATCTTTGGATATTAACAGCAATCCCTGAATTTTTACATGTAAACTCTTGATATGCTAAGTGAGCTGAATTTCCCTGGACTTCAGACTCACGGCTACTTCGACAAAAACTCCAGCACTATGTGTCTTTCAGGCTTAGGATATTACCTCCCTTGATTTAGC
>NW_028234416.1:7498558-7503558 GCF_977035675.1 Penaeus japonicus | reverse complement strand
GATTAATATCAGTCTAAGTAAATATATAACTGAGTTCCATACAATCTATAATTAATCACACATCTTTTATCATACAGTGGCACAAACTTACTCCTTATCAATAAGAACACAAAAGTCTGTTACTCAACAGTGCAAAATTACTCATCAAACCTACAGTAAATGACACAAAGTTATATTTACTGACCTTGAAGTTTTGTACCTTCTTGACAACCTCTTTGGGACGCCCAATATCCCTGCCTTGAAGGTCAACATTTGGATTGAAGTATTCCTCTGCAGTGATATTGGTTGGGTTGTTAAAGTTGTAGGTTTCACTCTGGAATTTAAGGTAAAACAAATGGAATTTATATTTTCAAAGAATGAGGTATTGAATAAATTACTTTAATATAATAAATAATGAAATATTTGTATAGAAAGAAGACATGACAGAGAAATGCATTTCATGTCTTTTCTTGTTTGAAGAAATTCTAAGGATTAATTTCAGTATATCTTTTGGGCAATTTAAAACTAAAACAAATTCTGCACTGAATATCCAACTTTAGCCCATATACATCATGTTTTCAACCCTATAAAACACAGGAAAATGAATAAGGGCTTGGCAGCTCACCCCTTCAGAAGACGAAGGTGAGTTTTGTTTCTCTTCCACCTCAGCAATGTTGAGGAACGACTGCAGAGGACTCCGAGGTAGCGACTTCTCTTTCTCCGCATCTGTCAGGTGTTCTGTCCGGGTTTTGGTGACAAGTTCTACATTCGTCGCAGAAAAAACCTGCACAATGAATACTTGTTTCAGAGAGCAACAAGAACAGACAAATGATGGTAAAGTATACACTAAACAAAATTGAAGAGAAAGTAGCACCTATTCTCACCTTACAATCGTGGCCATTAACATTCTCTGTCCTGTCACTCCTCCATCCCCATATCCCAGCTTTATCTCTGCAATATTGCAAATATGTGTATATATCCTAGACTCATAACTTAATGGGATTAAAATGTCTGATAATCCATGGTTAGTGAAACTGCATATAATATGTAAACCAACCTGCTTGAATGTAGTAATGAATATTTGCATGCAAGCTCCATGGCAATTTTTACTAAAACTGCATGCTATGTTTATACTAGTCTACTCTAATATCATCATGTGTACAGGCATGTCTGATGTCATAAATCTGATTGATAATCTGAGAAGTCTACATTTTCAGTCACATTTACATAACTGTACATCACTAAACCAGTATTTCTTAATTGTCAGATTACAAGTAAACAGACATTTAATTTATACATACCTTTCAAAACTTATTTTATCAGTGTCAATATATGTGGTAGCAATGGGAGTGGTCAGCCTATGGGAGACCATTGCTGGGTGAGGTCGCATAGTAGCTAAAGCTTGCTCCGTTGTAAGGGTTCGCATATTCTCAATATAAACCTGCAATTTGGATGACAAAGGTAGGTAAAACCACATATTATTTTTTTCTTTCACTTTCTCTTTATCAACTACATGTAACTGAAATGTTTCTGCTTTGTAATTATAAAATATGGAAATATAAATAAAGTCTATAGATATCAAGAAACTCATTGAGAAAGCTAAAAATATAATCATTCTGGCATCTTTCCATTCATCAACATATACTTTAAGAATATTGCTTTACATCAAAATCAAATGCAAAAAAAAAATCTTTAAATTTGACTCCTAATTCAAAAAAAAATATATATATAACAAAAAAAAATCATAGTAATTCATTAATGGTAAACTCAATTCACTGACCTGACCAGTCTCATGATCAACCTCCATCATGGTAGCTCCATCAACTGGCCAATGATAATAAATCATTTGTTAATTTTCAAACATTAGTAACACTTCAAAATAAGCTATGTATATATTCATATTCTTAGCAACAGTCCTAGATAAGCTTCCTCTTTTTTCTGGATATTCTTAGCCCTTCCAAGACTGGCCAAATCTGGCATTTAAGATGTGTGTCATTTTCTAGACTTTGGTATGAAATAATAGTCTACATCTGATATATCAGCAAAGTGATACTAATTAGTATTTGGTATAATAAGTTATAATAACTGAAGGAATAAATGCTAAAAATTTCAACAAAAGGAAGAATGCAGTACAAAACTGATTGGACCCCAAGAAAATGCCTGGCAAGGAAGGTTTAATAACCATCATAACATTTTGAGCCTGCCTATTTGTTAGTTATTAGTCCACATACCTAATGTGTCTGTCAATGTCAATATCTTATTACAACATGTTTATATCTGTTTATAACAGTAATCAATCACTTAATCTTTTTTTTTTCTTTTTTTTTGTAAGTTTCTCACCTTGGCCATTAAAAATATAGCTGCGGTTCCCCCTCTGCCAACTCGTTTGATCAAATCCCAGGAGTGTTGTGTCTATGCGTACACTTGACCCACTCTTGTAGACCTTGTAAGTGTCACTTGGGCACATACGTGAAACCAAAGGCACTGCAAAGCACAACTCAACTTAGGATGATTCACTTGATTCAGTTCATTTATATGGTACAGTTGCCTCAAAACATTTCTTTACCTCTTGAGTTCTTGTGATGTTTCAAATCCCTTATCTCAGTAATATTCTTGCTATAATGACGCTTGGTATGCATAGTCACGATACACATTAGTCATTACAGTAACAATTCCCTTTTAGTCATATTCAGTTATAATACAACTGCAACAGTGCCACATCTTGACAGCAAGTAACACAAGGTAGAAATTTCTTACGGCAACTGTACAAACTATAGAAACAAATATCCTATAATTATCCTCTTTTAATCACAAAAAAAGTTTCTAAATTCAGGTCTAAGATTCATTCAACTCTTTAACTCCATGCTGTTCTCATTCTCTTGGTATTCATTCCTATCTGAAGCTGAAGGCCACTCACCCCAGCTTGTGAACTCCCATTTCATTTCCACGTAGAAGTCAGGGGCCTGTGGATGAAAGTTAAAGGTGATAATTCACAAGTGATAATACATCTATAACACTCACACATCACATTAGACTAAATCAAATACAAACTTTGAAAAATCTAGACAATAAAGAATTTAAAATGTATGACTTGATTATTCAAATGGTAAATTAAAAGAAAAAAAAATACAAGCAACAATAGCATAACTGCCTCTTTAACAATACAAACTATATAAACTATTTTTCAGTCCTTAAAAATATATAAAGTAGCTTTGTAACAAAGCATTCAGATTCATAAACAAAATTCTCTACCTCTTTAAGCTTTTGCAAAAGCGTGGGTATCCCAGCTACACGGGAGGAGTAGCGCTCTACATCTCTCCCTTCCAACACCACCTTCAGAATTTCAGGGTCACCAGTGGCTGTTGCCTCTTGCACAACTGTGTGTCTGTCTGTCTGTCTGTCTGTCTGTCTGTCTGTCTGTCTGTCTGTCTGTCTGTCTGTCTGTCTGTCTGTCTGTCTGTCTGTCTGTCTGTCTGTCTGTCTGTCTGTCTGTCTGTCTGTCTGTCTGTCTGTCTGTCTGTCTGTCTGTCTGTCTGTCTGTCTGTCTGTCTGTCTGTCTGTCTGTCTGTCTGTCTGTCTGTCTGTCTGTCTGTCTGTCTGTCTGTCTGTCTGTCTGTCTGTCTGTCTGTCTGTCTGTCTGTCTGTCTGTCTGTCTGTCTGTCTGTCTGTCTGTCTGTCTGTCTGTCTGTCTGTCTGTCTGTCTGTCTGTCTGTCTGTCTGTCTGTCTGTCTGTCTGTCTGTCTGTCTGTCTGTCTGTCTGTCTGTCTGTCTGTCTGTCTGTCTGTCTGTCTGTCTGTCTGTCTGTCTGTCTGTCTGTCTGTCTGTCTGTCTGTCTGTCTGTCTGTCTGTCTGTCTGTCTGTCTGTCTGTCTGTCTGTCTGTCTGTCTGTCTGTCTGTCTGTCTGTCTGTCTGTCTGTCTGTCTGTCTGTCTGTCTGTCTGTCTGTCTGTCTGTCTGTCTGTCTGTCTGTCTGTCTGTCTGTCTGTCTGTCTGTCTGTCTGTCTGTCTGTCTGTCTGTCTGTCTGTCTGTCTGTCTGTCTGTCTGTCTGTCTGTCTGTCTGTCTGTCTGTCTGTCTGTCTGTCTGTCTGTCTGTCTGTCTGTCTGTCTGTCTGTCTGTCTGTCTGTCTGTCTGTCTGTCTGTCTGTCTGTCTGTCTGTCTGTCTGTCTGTCTGTCTGTCTGTCTGTCTGTCTGTCTGTCTGTCTGTCTGTCTGTCTGTCTGTCTGTCTGTCTGTCTGTCTGTCTGTCTGTCTGTCTGTCTGTCTGTCTGTCTGTCTGTCTGTCTGTCTGTCTGTCTGTCTGTCTGTCTGTCTGTCTGTCTGTCTGTCTGTCTGTCTGTCTGTCTGTCTGTCTGTCTGTCTGTCTGTCTGTCTGTCTGTCTGTCTGTCTGTCTGTCTGTCTGTCTGTCTGTCTGTCTGTCTGTCTGTCTGTCTGTCTGTCTGTCTGTCTGTCTGTCTGTCTGTCTGTCTGTCTGTCTGTCTGTCTGTCTGTCTGTCTGTCTGTCTGTCTGTCTGTCTGTCTGTCTGTCTGTCTGTCTGTCTGTCTGTCTGTCTGTCTGTCTGTCTGTCTGTCTGTCTGTCTGTCTGTCTGTCTGTCTGTCTGTCTGTCTGTCTGTCTGTCTGTCTGTCTGTCTGTCTGTCTGTCTGTCTGTCTGTCTGTCTGTCTGTCTGTCTGTCTGTCTGTCTGTCTGTCTGTCTGTCTGTCTGTCTGTCTGTCTGTCTGTCTGTCTGTCTGTCTGTCTGTCTGTCTGTCTGTCTGTCTGTCTGTCTGTCTGTCTGTCTGTCTGTCTGTCTGTCTGTCTGTCTGTCTGTCTGTCTGTCTGTCTGTCTGTCTGTCTGTCTGTCTGTCTGTCTGTCTGTCTGTCTGTCTGTCTGTCTGTCTGTCTGTCTGTCTGTCTGTCTGTCTGTCTGTCTGTCTGTCTGTCTGTCTGTCTGTCTGTCTGTCTGTCTGTCTGTCTGTCTGTCTGTCTGTCTGTCTGTCTGTCTGTCTGTCTGTCTGTCTGTCTGTCTGTCTGTCTGTCTGT
>NW_028234416.1:7486058-7493558 GCF_977035675.1 Penaeus japonicus | reverse complement strand
CATTATTATCAATAAAAATAATAATGATGACAATAACAATAAAAACTACAAAAACAAAAATAACATCAATAAAAAATAATAATATTAGCAACAAAAGCAAAAACAATAACAAAAATAACAAATACAATAATAACAATAAAAACAATAATAATAATCAAAACAAAAACAATAATAAAAAATAAAACAATAACAAAAAAAAATAATAATAATAAAACAAAACAATAACAATAAAAACAACAACAATATCAATAGCAATAACAAAAATAATAACAACAATAATCATGATAATAATGACAATGATAATAATAATAAAAATGACATTTTCACAATACAATAACAATAGTTAAAGAAATAAACACTTTTCTTGTAAAAAGTCAATGAATAGGACATACAGATGACGAGAACAACACTATAAATTGAATCCTTGTTGACTAAGTACTTGTGGAGTTAACTTGATATATACCCCCCCAAAAAAATAAAAATAAAATAAAATAAAATAATAATAATAATAATAATAACTCTAGTACAGAATACATATTCCCAACATCAAAGACGTTTTCCACATTTGCATAATCAAATTGTGCATTGAAGAAATTTTATCCACGGATGCATGAATCAAAGCATGAATTCAGAAATTACTAATCCAATTAAGAAATAAAATGTAAAACTACAGTCTTTTCATTCGTGTCTGTAGCAATGGCTTTCTCATTCTTAGGCTAACTCACATTCCCCTTATTTGTCAAGATAGATCTGTAGATTCATCTATCTACTTAATATACTTCAACCAATATTTGCATGCATTATCTTTGTATATACTTCTAATAATCTCATTTATGCCGAGTGGCTTCAAATGTCCCAGGTCACTTCACCTGTCGGCTTGTATCGGATCCAAACGTTCTCTTCTCTCACAATATTTCCCAGAGGAGCTTTAAAAGAAAAAAAAAAAACTCACTGAATCAATTTAGCATCTATTAAGTTATGTCTTTATCCCTTTCCAGTCAGATTGTTTGTAAAATGTATTTAATATCATAATTAGAAGCCTTACTTTTATTCACTATCATCAAAACAAATCTAAAATAATGTTACAGTTTGGAGAAACATGTATCTCAAGCATTATTCATTACAGTGATCATAACCAACTTATGTTTACTCTGAAGACGGACTTTTCGGGTGATTCATAATCATATAAGGAACCACATTAGATCCTATCTTGCAAGATATGTGATGGATGTTTGCTGGCTTTTTCCGGAGCACCTGTGGTGCATACACATCAGTGATTGCTTAATAACATACATCACTAACGTTGTTTATCTTAGAGATCAAAGACAAATATTCATAAGACATCTGCACGATCTCATGCCAATCAGTGTGCCTGTCACTGTCTGTGCCTCAGTGATGGACAACAAACGTACACCACACATATTCTGCCAAAGAAAATATAGACCTAAATCATAACAAGATAAGGAATAAATCCAAGACCTCTGTTGCCAGAATATATGTGGTGGTGGGCTGCTGGCCTTTGCCAAACTGAAAAGAATGTCATACAGTGCCATCATGTTGGCCTTCCATCACAGATCACAAGTTTCAAGTGAATTTGAATAGAACACAGCCAATAGGACTGCATAAAAAATTATCCAAGTATGAAAACCACTGTGGGTGTCGTCTCGCATTTACCAAGTTGAATAATCTTTTTTTATATACAATTTGCAACAATTAGCTTTCGTAACAGGCAAAAAAATTTGATTTCATGCATTGTTTGTTTTGTGCAATAGTATGTCTGAAACTATAATTCTATGGTATATTCAACTGGATTGAGGAGGAAAATCTGATTGAATGTACATCACACAATTATATATATCTCAAGTCTACTTTCAATTTCACAGATGTAAATTCTGCTGTAAGGCGTGTGTGTATATGAAGAAAAAGAAAAAAAAAATCTATATATATATAAATATATATAAATATATATTTTTTTTTTCTGAAACTTAAGCAATACAATTTCAGAACCGCCATATATTGTCACTATATAAAACTATTTAAGAAGATATGTGATGTAATATTTCTTTAAAAATACTGTCCTAATCATAATAACAAAACAGACAGGTTGTAATGCTGCCTAAATTCTTTAGAATAAGAAAAATCTGCTGTCTATCTCCTGCAACTTTTGCATGCTGTTCTCATATCATATTATTCCCGAGCATATTTTCTTAAAAATCACAATCATTTTCTGACATTCATCTCACGTGTTACACTGACCCGTATCATTAAGTATTTCAGATTCCAAACAAATCACCACATACAGCCAGAGAGACTCCACAAGACCAACGTAGGCCGGAGATCAGGCAGCTATGGCCTTGACCTTTCTTTGACCTGACCTCGAGAACTTACCAGATTGTTTGATAAAAATATATTAACGTCTGTCCTCTGACGCTCCTTCCCGCAGCTCGCTTTCCCTTTACTCCTAGTATATCGGAAGATCTCTGCGGGTATATCTTCTCATGAAACAGGGAGGTAAATACACGATTTTCGAGTCAGGTGGCCATTAGGAAAAGGCTGTGAGGGTGTGAGGTGAGGGACGACCTGTCACGACCTGCCACGACCTCCGCCCCGTCGTCTGCTGTCACAACACTGACTCAACAGCACGCCTTCACGTTTTCTCTTGTAGGGGAAACTTGATAAATTTTCTATGTTTTGGCGGTATAATTTTTAAGGGGATACTTCTTTGTTTGCATACGAAGTGGTTTTGACGGTTTCTGTAGTGGAGTAAGTTGGTTGCTATCTGTATCCCTAAGGTTTAATCTTGGGAGAGACTTCTCTGGTTATCGTGTTTTTAACTGGTCCTTTTTCATTTCAATAGGAGACTTCTAATGCGCTGGTGTGTGAGTGAGTTATACACACACACACACACACACACACACACACACACACACACACACACACACATACACACACACACACACACACACATATATATATATATATATATATATATATATATATATATATATATATATATTATATATATATGTATGTATGTATGTATGTATGTATATAGTATATATATGAATATATGATATATATATATATATATAGAGAAGAGAGAATTAGAGGAGAGAGAGAGAGGAGAGAGAGAGAGAGAGAGAGAGAGAGAGAGAGAGAGAGAGAGAGAGAGAGAGAGAGAGAGAGAGAGAGAGAAATAGATAGATAAATATATGTATTTTTTTCCTTTTTTCTTGCAATAAAATATTTAGAGGCTCAATAATGTAAAGATAAATCCTACATGATGATGACAATGATAATAACTTCTTGCAGTCTCCTTTATCCCCTAAACCATATCCCTACGCTTTTGTCCTTACACTACCCACTTTCTTCCTTTTCCCACTCCTCCTCCACTTCCATTACCTCAACCTTTCCTATCTCTCCCATCTCCTCTCCACCTTGCTTCCCTTCCTCCTAACCACCCTCGCCTAAACAACCATTTTCAAACCACTCCATCCTCTGACTGATAAACATCAGTTCCAGAAACACCCTACATAAGAGATCCCATTCTCACAACATCGTCGTCGTCAAGATAGGCTGATCCCCAACATAGGCCGCAAAAGCTACATTTCATGGCATTTTATAGACTGTCTTCTGCCAACACAGACTATCCACATAATCGCCACATCATCAGTCAGGAATATATATGGATCGTAGGCGACTAAACAATGATAATGGTATTTGGGGTAATGGACTCAACCCCCCCTACCCTGTGCTAACTCCTTTCCCCTTTGTGATCATGGAAGGAATTTTTTGATAAAAGCATGTCAAAGGGGAGATAGCAGTCCAGACTATTTCGGGAAAGCTTGAAAACTTAAAAAAATCCAGGGACGTCAAAAGAACTGCAGCAAAGTAGAAAACTGCAATATATTACTTGATAAGCTCAATTCTCCAGTGTAACAAAAAACAGTAATGATACAGAAATAAAGAGTGTGCAACAAATTGCAATTTCACATATCATTGTCAGAGTTTATGCATCAACCATCACATTTGCATAGTATTAAAAAAATAAAAATGTTGTATTGTATAAACTTCAAAACAAACTAGACACACAATTTTCTAGAGCAACACAGATCAGTATTCTAATATAAAGCTGATAATGTGCAAGAACTATATTTTTCGCCTCCTCCTCGTCTCCACTTTTCCCCCGTCCCCTCGTTTCGCATCTTCCTCTTCTCCCCTTTTCCCACGTCCCCTCGTCTCGCATCTTCCTCTTCTCCCCTTTTCCCACGTCCCCTCGTCTCGCATCTTCCTCTTCTCCCCTTCTCTCCTGTCCCCTCGTCTCGCATCTTCCTCTTCTCCCCTTCTCTCTTCTCTTCTTCTCTTCTCTTTCTACCCTCCCCCTTCGATCTTTCGCATCTTCACTCTACTCTTCTCCCCTTCTCTCCTGTCCCCTCGTCTCGCATCTTCCTCTTCTCCCCTTCTCTCCTGTCCCCTCGTCTCGCATCTTCCTCTTCTCCCCTTCTCTCCTGTCCCCTCGTTTCGCATCTTCCTCTTCTCCCCTTCTCTCCTGTCCCCTCGTTTCGCATCTTCCTCTTCTCCCCTTCTCTCCTGTCCCCTCGGGGGGGGGGGGGGGGGGGGGGGGGGGGGGGGGGTGTCTCGCAACTTCCTCTGTGTCTCCCCTGTCTCTCCCGTCCCCTCGTCTCGCAACTTCCTCTTCTCCCCTTCTCTCCTGTCCCCTCGTTTCGCATCTTCCTCTTCTCCCCTTCTCTCCCGTCCCCTCGTCTCGCATCTTCCTCTTCTCCCCTTCTCTCCCGTCCCCTCGTCTCGCAACTTCCTCTTCTCCCCTTCTCTCCTGTCCCCTCGTGGGTCGATACTCATCTTCCTCTTCTCCTCCTCTTCTCCCCTTCTCTCCTGTCCCCTCGTCTCGCATCTTCCTCTTCTCCCCTTCTCTCCCGTCCCCTCGTCTCGCAACTTCCTCTTCTCCCCTTCTCTCCCGTCCCCTCGTCTCGCATCTTCCTCTTCTCCCCTTCTCTCCTGTCCCCTCGTCTCGCATCTTCCTCTTCTCCCCTTTTCTCCTGTCCCCTCGTCTCGCATCTTCCTCTTCTCCCCTTCTCTCCTGTCCCCTCGTCTCGCATCTTCCTCTTCTCCCCCTTTTCCCTTCTCCCCTTCCCCTCGACTCCATCTTCCCTTCACCCTTCCCCCCTTTCCTCTCCTGTCCCCTCGTTTCGCATCTCCTCCTTCTCTCCTTCTCCCCTTCTCTCCCACTGTCCCCCTCGTCTCGGCTATCTTCCTCTTCTCCCCTTCTCTCCTGTCCCCTCGTCTCGCATCTTCCTCTTCTCCCCTTCTCTCCTGTCCCCTCGTCTCGCATCTTCCTCTTCTTACTTTCCCCTCTCTCTCCCCCCACGTCCCCTCGTCTCGCATCTTCCTCTTCTCCCATTTTCTCCTGTCCCCTCGTCTCGCAACTTCCTCTTCTCCCCTTTTCCCACGTCCCCTCGTCTCGCATCTTCCTCTTCTCCCCTTTTCCCACGTCCCCTCGTCTCGCATCTTCCTCTTCTCCCCTTCTCTCCTGTCCCCTCGTTTCGCATCTTCCGTACTTCCTCTCTTCCCCCACTCCCTTTCTCTCCTGTCCCACCCCCCTCGTCTCTCCCAATCTTCCCTCTTCTTCCCCCCATTCTTTTCCCTCCCTTCTGTCCCCATCGTTCTCGTCATCTTCCTCTTCTCCCCTTCTCTCCCGTCCCCTCGTCTCGCAACTTCCTCTTCTCCCCTTTTCCCACGTCCCCTCGTCTCGCATCTTTCCCTTCCGCTTCCTTCTTCCCCTGTTTTCTCCTTCCCTCTGTCCCCTCCTGTCCCCTCGTTTCGCATCTTCCTCTTCTCCCCTTCTCTCCTGTCCCCTCGTCTCGCATCTTCCTCTTCTCCCCTTCTCTCCTGTCCCCTCGTTTCGCATCTTCCTCTTCTCCCCTTCTCTCCTGTCCCCTCGTCTCGCATCTTCCTCTTCTCCCCTTCTCTCCTGTCCCCTCGTCTCGCATCTTCCTCTTCTCCCCTTTTCCCACGTCCCCTCGTCTCGCATCTTCCTCTTCTCCCCTTCTCTCCTGTCCCCTCGTCTCGCATCTTCCTCTTCTCCCCTTCTCTCCTGTCCCCTCGTCTCGCCTCCTCCTCCTCTCCCCTCATATATATATATATATATTACATATATATACTATATATATATATATATTATATATATACTATATATATATATACATCCATGTTCTTACTCTATAATATATATATATATTATTATATATATATATATATCTATATATATATACATATTTTAATCATACTTATATATTTATATATAGATATATATATTATATATCTTTATATATAGATGCCTCATACCATAAGTCCTTATATATCGTACATTCTATATTTATTTTATATATATATATCATATATAAATATATTATATATGGATTTCATATGTATGTATACATATTATTATATACTCTATCTATATATAATATATCTATATATATTTGATATAATTATGTATATATAATATTTACATAATAAATATATATAATCTAATAGATACTATCCCTATTACGATTACCTTATATATATCGTATATATATATATATATAGATATAAATATATATATGTATGTATGTATGTATTAAGTAGTATTATATACTATATTTCAATACTTATTTACTCATTGATTATGCTATATAGATATAGCTATATATACCCGAATATATTTATGTATATATATTATTTATCTAGATATATCATTTATATATATGGTATATGACTATATAGTATATATATATATACACAAAAAAAAATCACACTCTCAACACACAAACAACAACACAAAACACAACACACAACCACACACACATCAACCCACACACACATATATATTTATATATATATTATATATATATATATATATTTATATAGATATATATATGCTACTATATATATATATATTCCCAGCCTGGTATACATGTTCACTATATATATTATAGAATACTGTATATATATATATATAGATAGATATATATATATTATATAGAGCGAACATATTATATATTTTTTTACTAGATATATTTATATATATATTTATTTCATATATATATTTATTGCCTATATTTATAAAGCACACACACAATAACACTCTAAAACACACACACACTTATATATATATATATAGTATTCTACTATATATTTATTTATAGATATATATTTATAGATATAGTGCATTTTATTATGTAGTTTATTAATGTTTATTATAATATCTAAATATTTCCTTTAGTTATTTATATATCTTATTTATATTTTCTTTTTTATGCATGTATATATCCTATATGTTTGCTGTATCTATTTCCTCATTGTGTATGCTTTTCTTCTGTATATATTTCTCATCTTTCTTTCGCTCCGCTATTATCTATATAATTCTTTCTTTGACTCTTTGTAGATTTTATATTATATATATATAATTTAGACTATATATATTTATATATCTATTTA
>NW_028234416.1:7458558-7461058 GCF_977035675.1 Penaeus japonicus | reverse complement strand
TCTCTCTCTCTCTCTCTCTATCTATCTATCTCTCTCTCTCTCCCTCTCTCTCTCTCTCTCTCTCTCTCTCTCTCTCTCTCTCTCTCTCTCTCTCTCTCTCTCTCTCTCTCTCTCTCTCTCTCTCTCTCTCTCTCTCTCTCTCTCTTACACACGCTTCCTTTCCCCCCCAAGAATATATATATAGATATTCATAATAATAATTTAAAAGAAAATTCGAGGTACCGAAAAACGAAAGAGGATATGTAAGTTCGCACAAGAACTACATCCTTGGGACACACAATCAAGACTATTTGACTTTTCCATCCTTGTACTCATCCTCTTACACGTCCTCATATTTACAATACAGATCAAAGAAAATAAAGAACATGAGAATGATACTGCAAAAAAAATAATAACTATATCAAGATTCAAACTTTTCCTGCTTAGCTTTTCTAAACTCGTCCTCCAAATCACATCGTTATTTAAATCTCTCGACATGTTTTGAAAACCTTAATAATCCTTTTAAATCCATTTACTCCATAACGGAGGTCACCCAACATATTCATATTAATCAGTTAATTTACATTGTTCTCACGTGCTGAAAGTAAATCTGCCACACTTAGACCATGATCTAATTAACAGGTTCGTACATGACTAAGCTTACTAGATGTGTAAGATATTTTCCTTTAGAAATCTATTCGTCGAGGAGTTCATTTACATTCTGTCACATCTTTCTATCTTGGAGACACTGTTGTATATTAGCGTTACTAAGAAGGAAAAGGCCAAGTAAGATATAATAGTGAATTAGTTATCAAAACAACCGTTGATAAAAAAAAAACATGGGAAATTACCAATATATCCATCCATTATTTTGTTTTAATCTTTACTATCTTTACAAAATGAAATACATAATGTGTGTTCTCCTGTTTTAGGTTTGCGGGACTTATCCTTCTCTCTTTCTGTGCAGGCCATAGACGTGAAAAAAAACACACCATAAACATTCACTAAACATCTATAAATATTGCAATCTGTTTAGTAGATATGTTTCAATCCATAACAACCATTTAAAGAAAAAAATGGGTTGGGTTGCGGGTGCCGACGTCGACCAAGCCACCGCAATCTACAACAGGAGCCACTGAACTTATAGTAATTGACTCCCCATATAAGTTCCATGACAAAAATGCACAGAACCATTCATAACTCTCGACATGATTTAGCATTTAACAAGATATATATATATATAATTTTTTATCATATAAGATTTAGATACGACAATATTGCCGCAGATTTTATATATATGTACATATATATCTCTCAGTATATTCTTTGTCTTTGACTACTTCTTAAAAGTCTTTGTCAACTTCCAAGTTCAGTTTCCGTGTCCCAGTAAATATGGGAACGAGTTTCCTATGCCAGTCAGTCTCTATGGCGGACACGTGAAGTTGACAAGTAATCACTGCACTCATATGGTCCATACCTGCACTTTCTCCGCGACAATGCACCAGTTCGCGTGATCATAATACGAAGAGATGATGTGGAGGTTCTGAACATATTTTTCAATCAGCTGATCGAGCTCACCCTCTCTGAACACATGGTAGTAGCGGTGCAAAGTGGGTGCCCCTCCCATGTCACTTTGCAGGGAGTCTTGGGAGTTGGAGAGGGAGGCATCTCGGCTGAGGCCTCCCTCCCTTTGATTCCTCTCAGCCTTCTCTAGGTCCAAGGATCCACTGCGGATGAGAGGAGGAGTGGATTTCGAAGCCTGGGATTCCTTCTCTCTAGCAGAGTCGAGGGATCCCTGAGACCGGAGTTCTCCTCTCCGCCAGCCCCCGTCGCTTCCTTTGCTCTGACTGGACGCGGACCTTCTCTTGGAGGAAGCCCCTCCACTGCTGAATCCTCCACCACTCAGTTGTTGCTGTTGCTCCCTCAGCTCGTGCGCCAGTTGCTCCTGCTTCTTCTTCTTTTGCCGCTTATCGTTCTCACGGGCGCAAAGACGACACATCTTCTTGCCGGTGGTCGTCGTTTCCTTCTGCTTTGTTTCGTCAATCCGGACCTTGAGAGAGCTAGCGTGCGACTTCCTCTGCTTGCTAGAGGAATCATCCTTGCTGCTAACTTTGTCGGCTTCTTTCGCAGACGTCTTGCATGAGGCGTGGCTGCTACGATGCTTTGTGTCTTTTTTGGGTTCGTCTACCTCGTGTTTGAGTCTCTGTGTCCTCTTGGGCTCCTTTAGCACAATGGGCTTGACCGGCTCTTTGAAAGTGCCATGGTTGGGTTGAGATTCATCAGGACTCAATAGCGGAAGGCTACTTTCACTCCTGTTCATCTTGAACATCTCCAGTGAGAATGGATTCTCGCGAGATTCCTTCCCAAAGAGCGCCATGGTCATTTGGGAGCTTGATCTGGATTCTCCGCTGCTGGTGGAGAGAGTTGGCGAACTGAGAAGAGGACTCTTGGTTAGCGGGTCCTCTTTCCCAAGGTCTCTTGGCACCGATGGGGATGTGGACGACACGCTGCTGCTTGGGGA
>NW_028234416.1:7443558-7446058 GCF_977035675.1 Penaeus japonicus | reverse complement strand
TTCCTCGCGGGATGACTTTCTGTCACCAGGTTCTCTGCCGAGGAACTTCTTCTCCATTCCACGTGTCACTGATTTGTCACCCCCACCGTCGGCACTGTCGCTCGATCTTCCCATCTGAAATATGCTTTGAGCTTTAGGTTTGATCTCGTTGTGTTTCTTGCTGCTGGATGGCTGCTGGTCATCTTCACCTTCTGGTGGAGGAGCTGTCGAGGGCTCCCCCTCACGTCCAGTGCTTCCTTCATCAGCTGTTGCTTTTGTGCCAGCTGTGACGAGGATCTCGCTCTTCCAGGACTGGAGGAGCTTTACAATCCCTGCCTTCAGAGACGAGTCCGACTTCTCTCTCTCGAAGCGATCGAGGCTTGCTGTCCTCAGCCTTTGCTGGAGACTCTCCCTGATGTTCTGCAGCCTCTTGATCTGCGTGGCGAACAACGATTCTCTCAAGGTTTCCTGCTTCTCTTCCTTGTTCCCATATATGAGGTCTTCGTTCAGGGAGCTTTGTTTCTGAATGCTTTGTTTTAATTTTTCCTTTTCTAAAAATCTATCAATACATATATATTCATCATTAAGGGAACTTTGTTTTATTATGCCTAAACCTTTAGGAATGCTTAAATGGTCCTTGTCATCTGTCGCAACTGGTACATTGACCACTTCGGCTGTCTTAGGAGCTTTGCTTATCTCTATAACTATTGGCATGTCAATGTCACTCACATCACTTTCATTTATTGAAGCCTTTTGTTTTTTAAGGGTAGGTCTTTTCCTACTCACTCGAGGGCTATCCTCCTCGCTCACCTTAGTTTCCTCCACCTTGGCTATCTCACTGGTTACTCTAGCACTCGCGGCATCTCCCTCCGCTCCCTTGGCCGCCCCCGAACACCCCCTTGCGCCCTCACTGCCAGACATCTCATGGCTGGAGAGTGATAAACAAGACGAGCTAGACTTTGAGCGTAAAACACTACCGAGTATATCACTAACCCCTGCCCGCCCCATATCCAACGCTTCCCTACTAATGGACTTTTCCCGAACCGACAGCACCCCAGATGGACAGACTGAATTTCCGGGAGACCGAGGCGAAGCCTGGACAAGGTCGGTCAGGCTCTTGGACTTGGCTTTCGTGTCTGGGTCTGCCGAGGTGGTAGTCGCGTGTGGCAAAAAGGGTGCAGGCGATGGCGGGATGTCCAGGAGCGCAGGATCTTCGGGCTCCAGATGCCGAAGCTCGATAGGCACGTCATCCAGGTTCTCCTGAGAGTCCAGAGAGCCATCGTTGCTCACAGAAGGGCGCTGGTGGTGGTCTTCGCTGAAGGATGGCCGAGGCTCGGCTGTGCCCCCGCCCTCCATGTTGAGGGAGCGGCCATCTGCGCCTCTAAAGCCTGAGAAGCTTCCTCCATGCATGAACCACGACCTTCCTGACGATGCAGATCCTCGCCGGCTGCTTGTCAGTTTCTGCCAAAATATGCAAATGGTTAACATCAAAGAACATATATGATTGTAGGAAGAGGTATTCAGTCTTCTTGCTAAATCCACATGTCATTTTCTACTCTTTCAAATATATACTTTTTCATCATTGTATGTCAAATTTATGTAAGCATATATCACATATTTTTTCACTATTAATTCATATTGTTATATAACATCACATTAAAGAGAAGAAAAGAAAATATGTCCAAATATCAAGAGTTTAACAGAGACCATGCCAGCAGGGAAAGCAACAGGACCAAGAAGATAAGCTATCAATGAGAAGTACACGCTGAGTAAAGGCGCATAGAATGAAGAACTGGCTAACGATGGCGAGATCAGGATGAATGGACTCCGGTCCTTGTGACTTGCGATTTGACAAGTCCCAAGGAAGAGTTGTACAGACTTACTCTTGACCGAAAGAAATCCTGATGTAGCCATGCGTTAAGATGATATTTTGAAGGAGAGTGAGATAAGGATGAATCGCTCTGATGTCATGACTGCTGCATACTCATAACAGTGATTCATCATTCTAAAACCATCTGTTGATCATTCTCAAGTCATTCTATAGATGCGTGCATGAAAGTCAGGAACTCAAAATAAAGTCACTCAAAAGACCAAAAATAAATAAAAGAACAGCATGCATTCATCTGTAAAAATGACACTATTCAAATTGAATCTTTTAATATAAATATAATCAAGGTAATGCTGATAAAGAAATACACCACTGGTAGAAAAAAAGCATCATTGCTATAAACCTTTAAATAATATATCTTAAATCTATTGGAAGAGGGAAAAAGATCACACAAGATCGACTATCTACGAATATGGAGATCTTACTAGTCACTGCACAAGTTCATTCTCAATCCCCCTGTTTCCCTCTCACACTTCAGCTTACCCGTCACCAGGGAAGGAGGAAGTCCACCATGCCTCATCTTCTCATACAGCCCCTAAATACCTCAGATCCCTCATCTTCAGCATGAGGTATGAGGCACATAACTCAAAAGACCTACACGGAGGCGAATCCTAACTGACTGAACACCAGAGT
>NW_028234416.1:7433558-7436058 GCF_977035675.1 Penaeus japonicus | reverse complement strand
TCCCCATCCCCCATCTCCATCCCCTACCCTCATCCCCAACCCCCATCTCCATCCCCTACCCTCATCCCCAACCCCCATCTCCATCCCCTACCCTCATCCCCAACCCCCATCTCCATCCCCTACCCTCATCCCCAACCCCCATCTCCATCCCCTACCCTCATCCCCAACCCCCATCTCCATCCCCTACCCTCATCCCCAACCCCCATCTCCATCCCCTACCCTCATCCCCAACCCCCATCTCCATCCCCTACCCTCATCCCCAACCCCCATCTCCATCCCCTACCCTCATCCCCAACCCCCATCTCCATCCCCTACCCTCATCCCCAACCCCCATCTCCATCCCCTACCCTCATCCCCAACCCCCATCTCCATCCCCTACCCTCATCCCCAACCCCCATCTCCATCCCCTACCCTCATCCCCAACCCCCATCTCCATCCCCTACCCTCATCCCCAACCCCCATCTCCATCCCCTACCCTCATCCCCAACCCCCATCTCCATCCCCTACCCTCATCCCCAACCCCCATCTCCATCCCCTACCCTCATCCCCAACCCCCACCCCCACCCCCTACTCTCATCCCCAACCCCCATCTCCATCCCCTACCCTCATCCCCAACCCCCATCTCCATCCCCTACCCTCATCCCCAACCCCCATCTCCATCCCCTACCCTCATCCCCAACCCCCATCTCCATCCCCTACCCTCATCCCCAACCCCCATCTCCATCCCCTACCCTCATCCCCAACCCCCATCTCCATCCCCTACCCTCATCCCCAACCCCCATCTCCATCCCCTACCCTCATCCCCAACCCCCATCTCCATCCCCTACCCTCATCCCCAACCCCCATCTCCATCCCCTACCCTCATCCCCAACCCCCATCTCCATCCCCTACCCTCATCCCCAACCCCCATCTCCATCCCCTACCCTCATCCCCAACCCCCATCTCCATCCCCTACCCTCATCCCCAACCCCCATCTCCATCCCCTACCCTCATCCCCAACCCCCATCTCCATCCCCTACCCTCATCCCCAACCCCCATCTCCATCCCCTACCCTCATCCCCAACCCCCATCTCCATCCCCTACCCTCATCCCCAACCCCCATCTCCATCCCCTACCCTCATCCCCAACCCCCATCTCCATCCCCTACCCTCATCCCCAACCCCCATCTCCATCCCCTACCCTCATCCCCAACCCCCATCTCCATCCCCTACCCTCATCCCCAACCCCCATCTCCATCCCCTACCCTCATCCCCAACCCCCATCTCCATCCCCTACCCTCATCCCCAACCCCCATCTCCATCCCCTACCCTCATCCCCAACCCCCATCTCCATCCCCTACCCTCATCCCCAACCCCCATCTCCATCCCCTACCCTCATCCCCAACCCCCATCTCCATCCCCTACCCTCATCCCCAACCCCCATCTCCATCCCCTACCCTCATCCCCAACCCCCATCTCCATCCCCTACCCTCATCCCCAACCCCCATCTCCATCCCCTACCCTCATCCCCAACCCCCATCTCCATCCCCTACCCTCATCCCCAACCCCCATCTCCATCCCCTACCCTCATCCCCAACCCCCATCTCCATCCCCTACCCTCATCCCCAACCCCCATCTCCATCCCCTACCCTCATCCCCAACCCCCATCTCCATCCCCTACCCTCATCCCCAACCCCCATCTCCATCCCCTACCCTCATCCCCAACCCCCATCTCCATCCCCTACCCTCATCCCCAACCCCCATCTCCATCCCCTACCCTCATCCCCATCCCCCATCTCCATCCCCTACCCTCATCCCCAACCCCCATCTCCATCCCCTACCCTCATCCCCACCCCCCATCTCCATCCCCTACCCTCATCCCCAACCCCCCTCTCCATCCCCTACCCTCATCCCCAACCCCCATCTCCATCCCCTACCCTCATCCCCCCCCCCCATCTCCATCCCCTACCCTCATCCCCAACCCCCATCTCCATCCCCTACCCTCATCCCCAACCCCCATCTCCATCCCCTACCCTCATCCCCAACCCCCATCTCCATCCCCTACCCTCATCCCCATCCCCCTCTCCACCCCCTCATTCCCCCCACTCTTCCCCATCCCTTCCCCCACTCCCCTTTCTCACCCAATCCCCAACCCCCCATCTCCATCCCCTACCCCATACCCAACCCCCCCCTCCCGCTCATCCCCCCCATCCTCATCCCCATCCCTTCCCCCACACCCCATTCTCATCCCCATCCCCAACCCCCATCTCCATCCCCTACCCTCATCCCCAACCCCCATCTCCATCCCCTACCCTCATCCCCATCCCCTACCCTCTTCCCCCACACCCCATCCCCACCCACTACCTGTACCCCCATCCCCTCCCCCACCCCCATCCTCACCTTGCGATGGCGCTGTTCCATGGCCCAGACGCTGATCATGAGGCGGCCCCCGATCTTGAGGATGCGAGCCAGTTCGCGGAGGGCCCGGACGCGGCGCTCGGTCGTGGCAAAGTGGTGGATGA
>NW_028234416.1:7423558-7428558 GCF_977035675.1 Penaeus japonicus | reverse complement strand
CTATCTCACTTAAATTGAGCTATTCTTCTCTTGATTTTGCTGTTTTTTTCTTTGTTTTTTTCTTTTTCTATAGAGTATTTTTAAATATTAGCCAGAGATTTGAAATAGATTAGAATCAAAGCTTCATTTGGGTTGTGACATCGAGGTATTCTTGCAGAAAACGAGTCAATAGCAACAAATTAATACGAACTCCGAATTCCAATCGAGAGAAAAAAAAACGAAAGAACGGTTAATTTCTAAATATCTAATGTAAATCAATGATAAAAAAAAATAGAGCAAATGAACTCAACCTCCGCAATACACACCGAAAGATATAAAGAGAGAAAAAAAAAGCATGGCTGTATTCGAAAGCCGAAAAATGTCTGAATATTCCTCGCACTCTCTCACGCTAGGTGCATTAGCCTCTCGCGATGATGCTCTTCGCTTCACTTGAGATAAAAATAAGAGAAAAAAAAGAAAGAAAAAAAAAAGCTTTGTGGTCCATTCGGAGCTTCCGCTCTTTAATCACATCCAAGAGAGAAAGAAAAAAAAAAGAGAAAAAAATACATATGAAAAGGATCGATAATCGATGATCAAAACCACATCAGCAGCACTTTTCCCGCCATTGAGAACAAAGAGTCCTCCAGCGCGGGCGTCTGTCTGGAATTGTACTGGAAGACTCTCGCGGCTCCTCTCGAGACGGAGGCGGAGGTGCTGCCGAGAGGAAGTGGTAGGTGCTGTCTAAAGGAGAAAGAGGTGCTGCCGAGAGGAGGCGGAGGTGCTGCTAAGAGGAAGTGGTAGGTGCTGTTTAAAGGAGAAAGAGGTGCTGCTAAGAGGAAGTGTTAGGTGCTGTCTAAAGGAGAAAGAGGTGCTGCCGAGAGGAGGCGGAGGTGCTGTCGAGAGGAAAAAGGTGCTATCGAGAGGAAGTGTTAGGTGCTGTCTAAAGGAGAAAGAGGTGCTGCCGAGAGGAGGCGGAGGTGCTGCCGAGAGGAAGTGGTAGGGGCTGTCTAAAGGAGAAAGAGGTGCTGCCGAGAGGAAGTGGTAGGGGCTGTCTAAAGGAGAAAGAGGTGCTGCCGAGAGGAGGCGGAGGTGCTGCTAAGAGGAAGTGGTAGGTGCTGTTTAAAGGAGAAAGAGGTGCTGCTAAGAGGAAGTGGTAGGTGCTGTCTAAAGGAGAAAGAGGTGCTGCCGAGAGGAGGCGGAGGTGCTGCCGAGAGGAAGTGGTAGGTGCTGTCTAAAGGAGAAAGAGGTGCTGCCGAGAGGAGGCGGAGGTGCTGCCGAGAGGAAGTGGTAGGTGCTGTCTAAAGGAGAAAGAGGTGCTGCCGAGAGGAGGCGGAGGTGCTGTCGAGAGGAAGTGGTAGGTGCTGTCGAGAGGAAGTGGTAGGTGCTGTCGAAAGGAGAAAGAGGTGCTGCCGAGAGGAGGCGGAGGTGCTGTCTAAAGGAGAAAGAGGTGCTGCCGAGAGGAGGCGGAGGTGCTGCCGAGAGGAAGTGGTAGGTGCTGTCTAAAGGAGAAAGAGGTGCTGCCGAGAGGAAGTGGTAGGTGCTGTCTAAAGGAGAAAGAGGTGCTGCCGAGAGGAGGCGGAGGTGCTGCCGAGAGGAAGTGGTAGGTGCTGTCTAAAGGAGAAAGAGGTGCTGCTAAGAGGAAGTGGTAGGTGCTGTCTAAAGGAGAAAGAGGTGCTGCCGAGAGGAGGCGGAGGTGCTGCCGAGAGGAAGTGGTAGGTGCTGTTTAAAGGAGAAAGAGGTGCTGCTAAGAGGAAGTGTTAGGTGCTGTCTAAAGGAGAAAGAGGTGCTGCCGAGAGGAGGCGGAGGTGCTGCCGAGAGGAAGTGGTAGGTGCTGTCGAGAGGAAAAAGGTGCTGCCGAGAGGAGGCGGAGGTGCTGCTAAGAGGAAGTGTTAGGTGCTGTCTAAAGGAGAAAGAGGTGCTGCCGAGAGGAGGCGGAGGTGCTGTCGAGAGGAAGTGGTAGGTGCTGTCGAGAGGAAAAAGGTGCTATCGAGAGGAAGTGTTAGGTGCTGTCTAAAGGAGAAAGAGGTGCTGCCGAGAGGAGGCGGAGGTGCTGCTAAGAGGAAGTGGTAGGTGCTGTCGAAAGGAGGCGGAAGTGCTGTCTAGAGGAGGCGAAAATTCTCTCATGAAGAAGTGGAGTTGCTAGCGAGAGGAGGCGGGGGTACTGTCTAGAGGAGTTTGTGATCGGAGGCTTGTGTGGCAGCCGAGGGATATTTCTGTCGTTGGTGGCAGAGCGCGCCGTCGATACTCGATTCCTTATCATGGAACGCGAATAAGTTAAGATGTAAAAAAAAATGAAATAATAATAATAATAATAATAATAGAAACAATAACAATAATAGATAAATAAGAAAGGCTTTTACGAACCGAGGACTAAAAGCTGAGGGAGAAACACCAGTTCCACAAAAGGGAAGCGCGAGAGAGCCGACGGATCAAAGACGAGACGAAGCTAAGAATTCCCCCTCGACGATTACCAACTCGAGGTCCTACTCAAGCCCCTGCCGAGTTCGAGCACCAGCTACGACTCGACTGGATGTGAAGAGCGGCGTTATCAGCGTGCCAGGTGGAGTGTGCTGTTGTTATGGCTTAGGTCATCGATTATTGATAGTCTTTTTGTACGAGTGAAATGTCTTTACCGGTTGCGAGGAAGGGGATGACTGCGCGTGTTTGTGTTTTTTTTTGTGTGTGTAAGTGTTGTGTGTGTGTGTGTGTGTGTGTGTGTGTGTGTGTGTGTGTGTGTGCGTGCGCGTGTGTGTGTGTGTGTGTGTGTGTGTTTGTGTTGTGTGTGTGTGTGTGTGTGTGTGTGTGTGTGCATTTGTTTGAGTGTTTTCGCATGTGTCTGTGTGTGTGTGTGTGTGTGTGTGAATCTATTTATGTCTATACCTATGTGTCTGTGTGCAAGAAGTGAAGTTAACATGGTTACGCGAGATAAATATTCATAGTGAAAACACAGATTTTAATGAAAATTAAATTGGTTCTTCTAACTGTGCAATTTGATATCTATTTCATTTTGGTAGTGGATGTGTGTATACGTGAGTGTATGTGTGTGTGTGTGCATGTGTGTGTGGGGAGGGGGGTCTTTGTATGTTTGTGAGGGGGTCTTATATTTCTTCTTCTCATAATCCTCATCATTGCTATCATCATCATCATCATTATTATCGTCTGAGGAAATGCTATTTGCTTGCATGTTTGTGTTTTTACTATTGCTTTTATAATCTATTATTCTTACTGACATTGCTATGATTAGTATTATCATTATTATTAATATGATTATTATCATTATTTTGTTATCATCGTTATTATTGATATCGTAATCATTACCATTAGCATTTTTATCATTGTTATTATCTTTTTATTTTTATCATCATTACCATCATTATCATTTTTATTATCATTATCATTATTATCATTATCATTATCATCATCATCATCATCATTATTTATATCATTATTTTCATTACTATTATTATCATTAGTGCTACTATTATCAGGATCATTTTTCCGTTGTTATCATTATTATCGGGCTATTGTTTTCATCATAATTATCATTATCGTCATTATTTCATCATTACCATTATCATCATAATATTAATCATTACAATTACCATCATTATCGATATTATTGCTAATATCATTGTTTCATTGTTATCATTATCATTATTATTATTACCATTGTTGTTATCATTATCATCCTCATTATTTTCATTTTCAATCTTATCATCATTATCATCCTTATCATTATGATAACTATCATCATTATATTGTTATCTTCATTATCATTATTATCATTATCATTATTATCATTATTATTAATATTATCATTATTATTATTATTATTATCATTATTATTATTATTATTATTATTATTATTATTATTATCATTATCATCATCGTCATCATCATCATCATTATTGTCATTATCATAATCATCATTATCATCAACTTCATCATAAGCATCATCATCATCATCACTACCATCATCATCATCGTTATTATTATCATTATTACTAATACTATTACTATCCCCATTATCATTATCATCATTATCATTTTTTTCATTACTGTCATTATCATTAATAGCATTATCATCAATAACATTATCATCATCATTATCGTTATCAATATAACTATTATCAGTATCATTTATATTACTTTATCATCATTATTATTATCATTAATATTATTTTATCATCATTATCATTGTCAGTACCATTACCATTACTCTTACTATTGTTATTATTATTATCATTATAGGTAGTAAGAGTAGTATCATTATCATTGTTAATGTTATTATCATCATCACTATTATTATCATTATTAATATCAATATCAATATCGCGTCTATTTGTATCATCATCATACATGTCATAATCATTTTAATGCAGTACTATTGTTATTTACAATATCAATAATTTTGGTTGTCATGACTATCAATTCTATTATTGATGCCATTCCGTATATAATCGTTATTGTCGTTGTTATCATCATCATTATCATTCTTACTCTCATTACATTACTAATGCAGATAATAACAACAATTAGAATAAAAATAAGAACAACAATACAAATAATAATCCGAATAATAATAATCATAATACAAGTCACTACACTATATACCCTTTCTATTCAAGGAACAATTTATACAAATCTGGTTAATTTTCCCGCCAGATCTTGTCCCAGTGGGCAATGTTTTCCTTCTGTAAATCTGATGGGATCGTCTGATACCTTTGTGAGGCAGTGGGATGTAAGCGCTCTTGTAGTGAACTCAAATGTCAAGGGTTCTCTCTGTTCATACGTATTTTAGTGCCATTTCACGTCATACGCGCAAGGGGGAGGGAGGGAGGGAGGGAGGGAGGGAGGGAGGGAGGGAGAGAGGGAGGGAGGGAGGGAGGGAGGGAGGGGAGGGAGGGAGGGAGGGGAGGGAGGGAGGGAGGGAGGGAGGGAGGGAGGGAGAGAGGGAGGGAGGAGGGAGGGAGGGAGGGAGGGAGAGAGGGAGGAGGGAGGGAGGAGGGAGGGAGGGAGGG
>NW_028234416.1:7413558-7416058 GCF_977035675.1 Penaeus japonicus | reverse complement strand
TAGTTAAAAATAGCCATACCAAAAATTCCTTGCATGCTGCACGGTAACCCACAAAAAATATCTAGGAAAGTAAACATTATATTCAGTTTAGAATCCTTTCGCAGAAATGGTCTACACTTCATTGACAACAAATAAGCATTAACTTATTACTTATCTAATTTTCCGACATAACATTATGCCAAGATTTTCGTCTACGGATCAATATTTCCTTATTTCATTAACCAACACATCTATTCCTTATACTGTATGTTTTATATATCCAACACAGAGGTAACGATTGCCCTGACTGAAGACATGAGAGGCATGCATAAACAAAATGAATGATTTGGTAAAAGTGTTTTAAATGTCCCTACTTCCTCACAGAATTGTGTCCAATATAATTTTCAAATAGCCATCTTGCAGCTGTAGTTAACGAAACAGAAGGCAAACAAGAGACTGACCATAGCAATATTTATACCAAGGATCCCCGTGCAACTAAAGCAAGTGAAAAAAATGTCAGATATTAATAATCATCACAATTGACGACTCCAAGAAAATTAATATACCTTCGTCTCCACCATAACAATCATAACGTTTATGTTGTCAATCAGGAAATTACATGATGAAAATACTTGACAATTCAAACCCGACCCAATTCTGTTTATGCAATAGCCAATTATATAGATAATATTGTTGTCGGGGAACACATATCTCTATTGTTAGTGGCGGTTCTCATCTGTTATAAGAATTTCTAGCACACAAAAGAATTCCTGAATCCATTTGGGAAGCTTTCCAATTTTGTCAGTTTGCTGCCGAGAAGTTTACAATTCATTCTTCAAGAACTACCATCTGCAATGAACTCTGTTTTAAGCCTGCTTGTCAGTTGGCATTTCTTATGTACAAGCATCTGCTTCTCTCTCAGAGACTAAAAGCCGTACCCGGGGAAAGGTATACACCCTGAAAGCCACTCTCTTCCGGGGGGCAAAGCTAGCAGGCTATCTTCCGTAGAATAATCGATCGACAGCTTAAGCCAGTTAATTATGTTATTCTGTGAAAAATCATTTATACACGTCTCGAGAGGCACTTGGATCCTCATCGCCTAATATCCCACGCTTCTCCAAACACAGAATTCATGAAAAAGATTTTTTAGGAAAAAATATTGTTTTTTGATTCGGTAAAGGCATGTGATACCGCTTAACGATTTCATATACTGGCTCTTATTTCGAGTATGAACATGAGAGGAAATGTGTGTGTATTTTTCTAGTATACTCAGACTGATATTTTTACGTCTATTTTGGAAGCATCTATCACACAATTGCTTCATGTTCGATAGAGTAGAAAAAAAAGTGTCGTAAGAACCACTTTGTATATCTTTTGCAGGAAAAGTGTACATAACATTAGAATTATCAAAATATTTCATGTTCACACTCTGTTGTAGCAAATGGCCTACAAAGTGTGCATATATTACATACTCTCCTCCAGATTAGAGAAAGGCTATCTCGACTATCTTGCGGCACATGCTATCAGGATTTAAGTATTAGAACCTTCAACTCTAGAGCCGAATACGTAGCCACGGCACCAACCCATCGCCTACCCAGCCATTTCTCCTACCATATCATTCTTTTTAATGTAAATATCAACAAACTACATGCTGACATGAGACCAACTTTAGACCAAAATTAGTATTTTTTTTCTTATTTTCCATCGTTTCTCTCCGAAAAGTCTCAATCTCACAAGGGGTATCCTTCGCTCAACGGCACCTTGACACCCAGCAGACAGACAGGACTTGATAAAGGAGGATAAGGCCCCTCCTTTCGTGGAGACTGAAGACTTGCAGTTACTGCCCAACGTCTGACTGGGTGTCTAGCCTTATTGACATTTTATGTGAAAGGAGGAATTTTTCATTTTTTTCTATTGAGAACGTAGTCAAATAATTGCTATATGAAGTAAATCATTTTATGTATCATTAATCTTACTCGTCTTTGATTAATATGATTATGCTGTTAAATGTTAAATATATTAGGAAGATTTTAACTTGCTAGAAAATTTCTTCATCCTCTTGGATATTGTTTTATTGTCATTACACAAGTATATATAAGAAAATTTAGTTTTTTCGGGCTTCGATTTATGCAACATTCATTTAACAATAAATTTATATCTTAACTCATTCACAGCTCTATCTATCTATCTATCTATCTATCTATCTATCTATTTCTCTCTTCCTTTCTCTCTCTCTCTCTCTCTCTCTCTCTCTCTCTCTCTCTCTCTCTCTCTCTCTCTCTCTTTCTCTCTCTCTCTCTCTCTCTCTCTCTCTCTCTCTCTCTTTCTCTCTCTCTCTCTCTCTCTCTCTCTCTCTCTCTCTCTCTATTTCTCTCTCTCTCTCTCTCTCTCTCTCTCTCTCTCTCTCTCTCTCTCTCTTTCTCTCTCTCTCCCTCTCTCCCTTTCCTTATTCCTGCTGTAAAACTTAATACCAAAACTTTTTTTTTATCTCCATCCTATTTTTTATGGTGTGCTGTGTCCA
>NW_028234416.1:7409441-7410958 GCF_977035675.1 Penaeus japonicus | reverse complement strand
CGGGGATAGGAGTGAAGGGGGGGTGGGGGATGCGGTTGTCATTTTCTTGTTCCTTCTCGCGACGAAAATTCCGTTTGAAACATAATAACGAAAGGCTAAATCAATGGGCTTATGGCATCGACTCGATCGTTCTTGGCACGTGGAAGTGTGTTTTCCCGTGAATATTTCCAATTCGGAGAGATTCTTTTTTTTTATCAGATTTTGCTATCTTTCTTTCTCTCGACTCGTCTTCTTCTTTGCTCATTCTTTTTAGTGAGCTTTTAATTTGGCTTGCATTATTCATTCGTGTCTTCTACATTTTCTTTCTGATCGGCTTCTCTTGTTCGGGTTTCACTCTCTCTCTCTCTCTCTCTCTCTCTCTCTCTCTCTCTCTCTCTCATCGTCTCTCTGATCTCTTCTCGCCTCTCTCTCTCTCATCTCTCCACCTCTCTCTCTCTCTGCTTCTCTCTCTTACTCTAATCTTTCTTATTCCGTCTTCTTTCTCTCTCTCTCTCATTTCTCATTCTTTCCCATTTCTCTCTCTCTATCTTTCTCTTTGTATTTACTTTTTTATTAGCTCCTTGTCATTTTTCTCTTTCTTCGTCCTTTCTCTTTGCTTTTTTTTCTCTCTTCTTTGAAATTTATTTATTTTTTTTCTCTCTCTTTTATACTCTCTATCTTTTCTTTTTATCTAAGGATTAGCTGCCTGCTTATAGACTCTCTCTCTTCTCTCCTATCTCTCCTAACAACATCTCTTCTAAGTTCTCACTCTCTCTCTCTCTCTCTCTCTTCTTTTTCTTTTTTCTTTCTCTCTCATCTCTCTCTCCTCTCTCCTCTAACATCCTCGGGTCCGTCTTCTCTCTCTTCCTGTTGGGTCTCCAACCCTCTCCTGATCTCTCGATCTCTCATCTCTCTCTCTCTCTCTCCGCCTATCCCTCTCTCTCTCTCCTCACCTCATCTCTCTCTCTCGTCTTACAGGCGCTTGGCATTATTTTTTCTTAATTTTCTTCCCTTTGTTTCCCTAAAAAGCGATTATATGTCTTGTAAGAATTTGCTCTCGACTCAGTCATGACTTTTGTTTTTCTCTTCTGTCATTACTACACTTGGTTTTTGTCATTCACTGTCTTCATGTTTATCTCTCTTTTATTCTTTTTGTTTCTTCATCCGTCAGTATGTCATCTTTACTCACTGTCTCTCTCGCCATCTCTTTCTCTCCTTTCCCTTTCCCTCTCTCTTCCTCTCTTTTTTCATCCTCCTCTTTTTCTCCCCCCTATGCTCCTTCACTTCCTCTCTCTCTCTCTCTCTCTCTCTCTCTCTCTTTCTTCCAACTCTCTTCCCCTCTCTTCTCTTCTCTCTCTCTCACTCTGCATCCTCTCACTCTCTCTCTCTGCGTCGGACTCTCTCGTCTCTTCTCTCTATTCTCTCTCTCTCTCGTCTGTGATCCCTCTCTCTCTCACTCTTCTCTCTTTTCCCTCGCCTTCACTTTCATCTCGGTTCTCTCTCCATCGCATTCGACATAAAAGCGTGTGTATCTGTAC
>NW_028234416.1:7401941-7404441 GCF_977035675.1 Penaeus japonicus | reverse complement strand
ATGCATGGAAGAAAAGGGCCTCCGTCTCTTCCTGGCGCTCCCCTTTCTTTCTTTTCCCCTCCATTTCTTTTCTCTCTGTTTCTCTATTTCCATTTTTTTTTTCTCTTATTGGTAGATATTCTCTCTCTCTCCCTCTCTCTCTCTCTCTCTCTCTCTTTCTCTCTCTCTCTCTCTCTCTTTCTCTCTCTCTCTCTCTCTCTCTCTCTCTCTCCTCATTTCCTCTCTCATCACTTCTCCTCTCATCATCTCGCTCTCTCTCACTCTCTCCCCTCTCTTCCTCCATCTCTCTCATCTCTTTCACATCTCTCTTTCTCTCTACTCCATTTCGTCTCTCTCTCTCTCTCTCTCTCTCTCTCTCATACTCTCCTTTCTTCCCTCCCCCTTTCCTCCCCCTCCCTCTCGTCCTCCCCTCCTCCCCCCGCCCTATCCCCTCCCCCCCCTATCCTTCCCTTATCCTCCTCCTCCCCCACCCTATCCCCTCCTCCCCCTCTCCTTCCCTTATCCTCCTCTCCCCCACCTCCCTATTCTCCATGATGTCAGCCCCGAGTGCGTGTCACCATCGCGCTCCGCCCAAATTAACTCTCCGCTTGCCAATTACTCTCTCTGGTTCCAGCCGATTTCAACCACAACAAATTTAACATCCCGGCCAGTCCGCTTCCGTCATGAGCTATTGCCGAGTTCTGATAAGCCATAACCCTTGGCTGGCTTTCTCCTTTTGCTCTCCCTTCTCTTTGTCGCTGTTCCCCCTCCCCCCTCCCACCCCCACTTCACTTTCAGAATCGTTAACCTCCTGGTTCTGTTTCTCCTCTCTCTTCCTCTCGCTTTCTCTCTCTCTCTCTTTATATATATATATAGATATAAATATATATATATAATATAATATAATAAATATATTATATATATATATATATATATAATATAGATATATGTACATGTATATATTTATAATAATATATATATATATATATAATATATATATATATATATATAAATATATATACATATATACATATGTATATATAGATATATATATATATATATATATAAATATATATTATAAATGTACATATATAATATATAATATATTTAATATATATAAGACTATATGTACATATATAATATAATATATATAGATATATATATATGGTATATATATATAATATATATATATATCTCGATATATATATATATATATATATATATATGTCATATATATATAAAATATATATAATATCTCATATATATATATATATATATTTACTGTATATAATATATATATATATATATATATATAATATATATATATATATATATATAAATATATATATATATATATATACTGTATATATATAAATAATAACATATAAAAATATAATAATATATAATATATATCTTTACATATATATATACTAACTAAATAAAAAAATTCAAAATATTAAATTTATAAAAAAATACATGTAATAATAAATATATATCAAAATAATATAATATCTTATAATATCTATATATTTGTCTATATGTCTATCTCTTTCTCTCTCTTTTCCCCTCTCTCTCTCTCTCTTCTCCTCTCCTTTTCTCTATAAAACAAACAAACAAACATCAAACTATCAAACTCTATATCCCTCTATATATTTTTTCTTTTATCTACTATCATCTATTTTCTATCTCTATCCTCAAACTGCCCTCCCTCTCCCTCTCCCACGCTCATATCCCTCGTTCTCTTCTTCTCTTCCCCTTTCTCTTTAACCTTTTTTTCTCTTCCCCTCGCTTCCCCTTGTTCATTCCGTCTTCTTCTTTTTTTTCTCTCCCTCTTTCTCTTCCCCTTCTTCTCTTCCTTCCTTTTCTTATTTTTCGTTTTATTACCCCCCTTCCCTTTTTTTTCATCTCCCTTCCTTCTTTCCTATTTTTTCCCCTCCCTTTACTCCCCCAACCCTTTTTCTTCTACTCCTTCCTTTGTTTTAAAAATTTTATCCCTTCCTATTTTATTTTTACTATTTAATTTTTTCCCTCTCCCCCCCCCTTTTCCCCCCTTTCCCCCTCCCTTTTTTCCCTCTCCTCTCTTTTCGTTTTTCCCTCCTTTTTTCCCTTTTTCCCTCCCCCCCTTCCCCCCCCCTCTTTCCCCCCTTCCCCCCCCCTTTTCCCTTTTTCCCCCTTCCCCCCTGCCTTTTTTCCTCTTTCAAGTTCCCTCCCCCCCTCCCCACTTCCCTGTGTGCCTTGTGTTGCCCCCCCACTCTCTCCCTTGTGCCCCCACACCCCTCCCCTTCCCCCCTTTCCTTTCCCCCCCTCTCCTTTCCCTCCTTCCCCCTCCTCCCCACTTCAACCCCTCCTCCCACAACCCCTCTCCTCCCTCCCTCCATCCCCGTCCCTCCCCCCTCCTCCTTCCCTCTCGCAACCGCTCCTCTCCCTCTCCCTCTCTTCCTCTCCCGCTCCATCTGCCCTCCCGATCTCCCCTCTCCCTTCCCCTCTCTTCCTCTCCGCCCTTCCTCTCTGCTCTTACTCT
>NW_028234416.1:7394441-7396941 GCF_977035675.1 Penaeus japonicus | reverse complement strand
AAGGGAAAAAATGTGATGAATCAAAGAAGTGACAAGAGAAAAGAAGAAGAATTAGAAAAATGAAAAAAAGAGGAAAAATAAGAGAGTAAGACTTGAGGAGGAAAGAGAAAAAGTGAAATAAAAGGAAGAGGGAAAAATGGTAGAAAAGAGGACAAATAAGAGGACAGGAGACGGAAAGGAACATAAGATGAAGACAAGGGAGGAGGAGGGGGAGGGGATAGGGGGGGAGGAAGGCAGGCTACACCTGCGACCTATCGATTGATCACTCAGGTAAACAGCCCTTCCACGCTGTCTTCCTTCCTCTTCCTACTCTCTCTTCCTCTCTCTCTCTCACTCTCTCTTTCTCTCTCTCTCTCTCTCACTCTCTCTCTCTCTCTCTCTCTCTCTCTCTCTCACACTCGGTCTCTCTCACTCTCTCTCTCTCTCTCTCTCTCTCTCTCTCTCTCTCTCTCTCTCTCTCTCTCTTTCTCTCTTCTCTCTCTCTTCTCTCTCTCTTTCTCTCTCTCTCTCTCTCTCTCTCTCTCTCTCTCTCTCTCTCCCTCTCCTCTCTCTCTCTCTCGACTCTCTCATCTCTCTCACTCTCTCTCTCCTCTCTCTCTCTCTCTCTTCTCTTTCTTCTCTCTCTCTCCTCTCTCTCTCTCTCTCTCTCTCTCTCTCTCTCTCTCCTCTCTCTCTCTCTCTCTCTCTCTCTCTCTCTCTCTCTCTCTCTCTCTCTCTCTCTCTCTCTCTCTCTCTCTCTCTTTCTCTTTCTCTCTCTCTCTCCTTCACTTTGTCTCTTTTATTATCATCTCCCTTTCTCCCTTTCGCATTATCGCAATGTTTCTTTCTTCTTTTTACTCTCTCTTCCTCTCTTTCTTTGTTCTCTTTCATTCTCTACTCTATTCCTCCCTTCTTAGTTTGCTTGTTTATTCTTTCTTTTATCTCCTTTATCATCTCGCTTCTTCTACTTCCCTTTCTTCTATATATTCGCTCTACTTCTGACATTTGTCGTTTTTTTTTTCTTGTATCTTTCAATTGGCATTTTTTTGTTGTCAATTCCCGTCTTTATTCTCACGCTTCCGGTCTTCCTTCTATCATCCCTTTATTCCTTCCTCTTCCCTCTCCTCTTTTTATCAATCTCTTCTATATCTTCTAAATATTTGGTTGCATTTTGATCATTTAAAGACTGAAGGATCGTTTGTGTCCGTGTGTTGCGAGTGATTTTCTTTATTGTGAGTCTGTGTTTTTTCTCGTGCTGCAAAAAGGATATTAAAAATATATTCGTATTAAAAATAATGTTTAAATTTCTTTTCGAACGTTATAATTGTCTTTGATTACCAGACTATAATCTTATCAGATGAGAAATTTAGTTAATGATGCTAATAATATTGATAATGGTAATGATGATTATAATAACAGTGATAATATTGATAATGATTATATTGATAGTCATGATAATAACAATTATGATAATGATTATAATGATGATGATAATAATGATATTAATAACATTAATGATAATAATATTAACAATAATAATTATTATTATCATAATAATGACGATGATAATAATGATGATAATGATAATAATAATGGTAATGATAATGATAATGATAATAATGATAATCATAATGGTAATAGTAATGATAATAATAATAATAATAATGATAATAATAACAATGATAATGATGATAATGATACTAATGATAATAATACTATTACTAATGATAATAATCATAATATTGAAAGTGATAACTGTGGTAACAATGATAATGATAAGAATATGGATAATGATAATAAGGATGATAATAACGATATAAGTAATAAGAAGGATAATAATGATAATTGTCATATTGATAGTAACAATAACAATAACAATGATGAGAATAATTTTTAAAAGATATAAATAATAGTAATGATAAAAAAAATAATAATGATAAAAATAATAACAATCAAAACATGAAAAAACAAAAAGCCGCGAGTTTATGCAAGTTCTAAAATTTGGGGATTGCAGTACGGAGGGAAGGGACTATAGCCTGAAAATGAGGGATTAGGGAAACGCGAGGGTGACTGATAACCCCGCAAATAAGGGATTACGCATTGTGTAAGGGGGAGGGGGAGGAAAGCAAGGGTATTCGGGGGGCGTGGTAGGAGGGGGGGGGTGGCAAGTGTCACTGGTCGAAGTCTGCTCTCTGTTTCTAGCCTTAGGTTAGGTTAAGTTAGGTTAAGTTAGATTAAACTAGGTTTAGGTAGGATAGGTTGTGCTCTGTTAGGTTTGGTTAGTTTTTTTGTTTTTTTTTCTTATCATCATCATTATCATTGTCATCAATATCATCATTATTGTTATCGTTATCATTGTTATTGGTGTAACCATTGCTGTCATTATTATTATTACTAGCATTACTATTATCACTATTGCTACTAAAACTATTATCATTATCATCACGGTGTATTTGATTATCTCGTCTGAAAGTCTGTGGGATTATGGATGAGGAAAATTTTAATGTTTCGTATTTTCTGC
>NW_028234416.1:7376941-7381941 GCF_977035675.1 Penaeus japonicus | reverse complement strand
CCCCCAAAATAGGAAGGAAAAAGTTTATGGAATGAAGGAGACAAAAAAGGAAAAAAATAAACGAGAAATGCACAAGGGAAGAGGTAAAGACAAAGAGAAAGACACGCTAAGGAAGACAGAGATGAAATGTAAATTCACGGGAGTGAGGATTGGAAAGAGGAAACGATATATATATATATATATATATATATATATATATAGAGAGAGAGAGAGAGAGAGAGAGAGAGAGATATATATATATATTTATATAATATAAAAATATATTATATAGAGAGAGAGAGAGAGAGAGAGAAAGCAGATATGGAAGAGAGAAGATGGGGAGAGAAGGGGAGAGGATGAGAGAGGGAGAGAGAGAAGTGTAGAGAGGAGAGAGAGAGAGAGGAGAGAGGAGAGAGGTAGGAGAGAGGATGAAGGATAGAGGAGAGTGGAGAGGGAGATGAGAGAGAGAGAAGAGTGAGGAGGAGAGGAGAGAGAGAGAGAGAGAGAGAGAGAGAGAGAGAGAGAGAGAGGGAGAGAGAAAGAGAGAGAGAGAGAGAGAAATTGAGAGAGAGAGAGAGAATAAGAAAAAGGAAATGAGAAAGAGAGCAGAGAAAGAACAACGAGAGAGAGTGTTTGCGTGCGTGAGAGAGAGAGAGAGAGAGAGAGAGAGAGAGAGAGAGAGAGAGAGAGAGAGAGAGAGAGAGAGAGAGAGAGAGAGAGAGAGAGAGAGAGCGAAAGAGAGAGAGAGAAAGAGGAGGAGAGAGGGAAGAGCTGCGGGTGGAGGTAGAGTGTGTATAGAGAGGGGGATAGTGAGGGGAGGTAGCTAGGTGAGAGTAAGTGAGAGAGAGAGTAAGTGAGAGAAGGAGAAGGCGGAGAGAGAAGAGAAGAGAGAGAGAGAGAGTATGAGAGAGAGAGATAGAGAGAGGACGAGAGAGAGAGAGAGAGAGAGAGAGAGAGCGACCGGAGAGGTGATGAATGAATCAGAGAGGGGAGGACGGAGAGAGAGAGAGGCGATAGCTGAGATAGGGAGCGATGAGGAGAGGAGAGAGATGAGAAGAGGAAACCGCAGGAGGAGAGAGAGAGGGAGAGATAGAGGAGAAGAGGAGGAAATGGAAGAGTGAGGCCGGGGATTGGGCGATGGGAGTGGGGGAGAGAGGAATGGAGTATGCATGGAGAGACCGTGAGAGAGTTTGTGAGAGGGAGTGAGGATGATGAGAGAGCGAGAGGAAGAGAGAGGAGAGGAAGAGAGAGACGAAAAAAAAAAAAAAAATGAGAGAGAGGGGGGGGGGGGGGGGGGTAGGAGATGAGTGGGGCGCGGGGGGGGGGGGGGGGGGTTTGACGGGCAAGAGGGAGTGTAGGGGGGTGGGGAAGCGGGTGGGAAAGAAGTGAGAGCGGGGGGGGGGAGGGGTGGGGAGAGAGGGGGGGGAGTGATCGGGGGGTACATGGGGGGAGGAGCAGGGAGGTGAAATATATAGGATTGTGGGCGGAAAGGAGTAGGGGGAGAAAAGAGAGAGTGCGAGAACTATTGGCATAATCCAAGTTGTAATGAGTGGGCGGGAAGGATAAATGACCGGAGCGAAGTGGGCGAAGTTGTATAATTTAGGGGGGCGAGTTCCGATGGAGCGGGGGGTAGGGGGGACGGAGAAGGGGGAAGGGGGAAGAGGAGGGGAGCAGAGGAGGGAATAGGGGGTAGAGAGGGAGGAGAGAAAAGGGGGAGGGAGAAGGGAAGGTGGGGAATAGAGGAGGCGGGAATAGGGGAGGAGGGAAGCGGAGGGGATGGAGAGAACCAGAGAGGGGGGGGAAAGGGGAGGGATGATAAGAGAGGAGGTAGGGGGAAGGGGTAGGGGGGGATACACGTACGGTTTCTCAGCCGCGACAGAGTGCATTTCATCATAACATAGAACGTATAATAATTAAGCCAAGAACAATTTTTTTAAAAACTCTCGTTTTACAGCACAAATTTAACTTGTAACTAAGGGTGACTGCCATACTGAATAGCCATAGCAATTCCCCAATACATAATTACTAAACCCAATAATAACTTTACCTATTCAAGAACATCACCATAAAAACAAAGCATCTGAAACCTCAGGTCACCATCTTTCCGAGTCAAGGTCATCCCCCTCCTCCTTCTTCTTCTTCTTCTTCTTCTTTTTCTTCTCCTCCTCCTCCTTCTTCCTTTTCTTCTTCTTCTTCTTCTTCTTCTTCTTCTTCTTCTTCTCCTCCTCCTCCTCCTCCTTCTTCTTCTTCTTCTTCTTCTTTTCTCCTCCTCCTTCTCCTCCTTCTCCTCCTTCTCCTCCTCCTCCTTCTCCTCCTTCTCCTCCTCCTCCTCCTCCTCCCCCTCCTCCTCACCAGCACTGGGTTAAGAGGGACCCCCCCCCCCGAGTCACAAGGGAGAAGACGAGGTAGGCCTATATGGTCAGCTAACGATATTCTTTCACCTTCATTGGGTTCGCTGATTTCCCTTCGGTTACGCACTGCAGCATAACTTCACCAACGACGCTTTCGGTTTAGAACGACCATTCACAATAGGGCAAAAAATCTATATCTATAACATTACTGTGCACGCGCGTCGCATTGTGTATCTCATAACGAATTAATATCCTCGATAACTGCTGTAACTTGCATTATTACCGGTTAAATTACAAATCCACTGAGCATAATACAAGGGCGAAACTTCACTGTTGCAATCAATACTGTTATATTGGCCTCGTTCTCCAAATCTGTGGATAGACAGACTGATGGATGAATAGAGACAGAGAGACAGGCAGATAGGCAGTCAGTTACGTTGATAGGAAGGCAGAGAGATGGGACGATATATTGTAGGGCCATGAGCCCATCGATTGGCTGTGGGCTAAATCGATTTATTTTGTTATCACCTTGTGTATTCCTTTTTATCTTTGCTCTCGTTTTCATCTTTTTTTTTCTTTTTTTTCTCTCTGTATCATCTTTCTCTTCTATTTCTATTCTTCGCCGAGATCACTTTTCTGCCAGATTTTCTCTCTCTCATTTTCTCTTCTCTCATCCAAAATTCTGCATAGCCTATACTTTATTATTATTCCTGTTATTCTATCTTTAACGTATTTTAATTTCTTCCCGTATATTCTCTGGCCTTGCTTTCTCCGTATTATCGCTTTATTCTCTGTTTCCTCTCTTATAAAATGGCAGATTGTAATTAGATATAGGCCTAGATGCTAATAGATAGATAGGCAGAGCGGTAGGGCGTCTTTTAGAATGGCAAGGAAAGAATGAACAAATAGGGATATAAAAAAAAATAATAATAATTTAATCCGTCGATATATTGAGTAGACAGCCAGGGTGTTTGACAGCGATATACCTGCTCTATTTTTTTTCCTCTAACGATATACTTTAGATACTTTAAAATATTGAGAATTATACATAAATGATACATCTTGTTGCATCCATGAAATACTGCTTCGCATGTATGATAATTGTGTGGTGAAGAATATTTGTGTACGATACTATTCAATAAATATGCGATGTTCTTGTGGCGTATATAAATAATATTGTCCCTGGTGCGTGTGCATGGAATGGCTGTGTTGCACGCACGATAATAAACGGTGGTAATATTTAGCTTATTAATAAGGATAACGATCACGTACGTTATAATAATCATAACCATCACGGACATCCGCAAGGTAAATCATTTTGCTAAGGAAACAAAGCGTTCGTGATGAAAAGAAACGTTGTAGCGTCTGATATCGGTGAGGTTATAATTACTGTCATTATCAATATCCGCTTTACTGAACCAAGTTCTGCTGCGAAGAACAGTACATCGCATTTAATAAACAGCTGTGCACGATAACACAGGCAGGATAACACAGGTGCTTCGAACACTTGTTCAAGATAAAATCATAAGGGAGAAACGACGATAAAGAAACAATAACTCTCACTCGCTCCCTCATTTCATGCGCCTTTCTTTTCGTCTGGCGAACGATCGATCTATCAGGGAAAATGTGTAGGTGTATGTACGTATGCAAATACATGTGTGTGTGTGTATGTATGTATACAAATACATGTGTGTGTGTGTGTGTGTGTTTATATGTATATTTGCATGTATAATATGTATGTATAGGTTATGTATGTATGTATGTATGTATAGGATATGTATGCGTATGCATATATATATATATATATATATAATATATATATATATATATATATATATATTATATATATATATATACACTACATTATATATATATATTATACACACACACACACACACACACACACACACACCCACACATATATATATATATATATATATATATATATATATATAATATATATATATAATATATATATATATATAACATACACGTGTAATTGTGTAAGCGAATATCGGTGTCTGTGTGCCCATTTCTTTGTTACCCGTTTTTCATATCATATCATTTAATTTTATTACGAGTATAATCATTATTATTATTGTATGGAATAAGTGGACCCTCACCCCCCCCCCCCCAAGAAGGTTCTATATGACTATAATTGCCAGAGGTCCCGAGAGGAGCCCATTTCAGATATAAAAGCCAAATAGCAGCAACACGGAAGAAGGAATCAGACGATCTCATGATCATTATTATCAGCACTATCATGATGACGATCATTATCAGACAGGAGTTAAATGAGATATAAACATTAAGATCGAAGTGGGTTCCCAGATCAGCTAAGGAAGTGAAATATTCTATGTACATCTTGGAATAAGGAATATTTTCTGCCATTGAACAATTCAAAAGAAACAGCATTCACAGCGTAACTGATGAAGAGAGTGCAAATTTTCTTCTTTTTCTTTCAAAGATGAAACATTTTGAAAAATACGTGCGACAGCAAAGAACCCATTGTTGAAACACTTGATAAATCTAGCATATTTGGAAGAACGGGTCAGGACTAACAAAGAAGGATGTCAAATCATAGTGTTAAGGACCCAACACAATCTTATCGGATATACCGGAAGTAGAAAACAAGCCTAAAACACTCGGTTTAGTTTCTGTTTCAAATAA
>NW_028234416.1:7369441-7371941 GCF_977035675.1 Penaeus japonicus | reverse complement strand
TACATATACATATACATATACATATACATATACATATACATATACATATACATATACATATACATATACATATACATATACATATACATATACATATACATATACATATACATATACATATACATATACATATACATATACATATACATATACATATACATATACATATACATATACATATACATATACATATACATATACATATACATATACATATACATATACATATACATATACATATACATATACATATACATATACATATACATATACATATACATATACATATACATATACATATACATATACATATACATATACATATACATATACATATACATATACATATACATATACATATACATATACATATACATATACATATACATATACATATACATATACATATACATATACATATACATATACATATACATATACATATACATATACATATACATATACATATACATATACATATACATATACATATACATATACATATACATATACATATACATATACATATACATATACATATACATATACATATACATATACATATACATATACATATACATATACATATACATATACATATACATATACATATACATATACATATACATATACATATACATATACATATACATATACATATACATATACATATACATATACATATACATATACATATACATATACATATACATATACATATACATATACATATACATATACATATACATATACATATACATATACATATACATATACATATACATATACATATACATATACATATACATATACATATACATATACATATACATATACATATACATATACATATACATATACATATACATATACATATACATATACATATACATATACATATACATATACATATACATATACATATACATATACATATACATATACATATACATATACATATACATATACATATACATATACATATACATATACATATACATATACATATACATATACATATACATATACATATACATATACATATACATATACATATACATATACATATACATATACATATACATATACATATACATATACATATACATATACATATACATATACATATACATATACATATACATATACATATACATATACATATACATATACATATACATATACATATACATATACATATACATATACATATACATATACATATACATATACATATACATATACATATACATATACATATACATATACATATACATATACATATACATATACATATACATATACATATACATATACATATACATATACATATACATATACATATACATATACATATACATATACATATACATATACATATACATATACATATACATATACATATACATATACATATACATATACATATACATATACATATACATATACATATACATATACATATACATATACATATACATATACATATACATATACATATACATATACATATACATATACATATACATATACATATACATATACATATACATATACATATACATATACATATACATATACATATACATATACATATACATATACATATACATATACATATACATATACATATACATATACATATACATATACATATACATATACATATACATATACATATACATATACATATACATATACATATACATATACATATACATATACATATACATATACATATACATATACATATACATATACATATACATATACATATACATATACATATACATATACATATACATATACATATACATATACATATACATATACATATACATATACATATACATATACATATACATATACATATACATATACATATACATATACATATACATATACATATACATATACATATACATATACATATACATATACATATACATATACATATACATATACATATACATATACATATACATATACATATACATATACATATACATATACATATACATATACATATACATATACATATACATATACATATACATATACATATACATATACATATACATATACATATACATATACATATACATATACATATACATATACATATACATATACATATACATATACATATACATATACATATACATATACATATACATATACATATACATATACATATACATATACATATACATATACATATACATATACATATACATATACATATACATATACATATACATATACATATACATATACATATACATATACATATACATATACATATACATATACATATACATATACATATACATATACATATACATATACATATACATATACATATACATATACATATACATATACATATACATATACATATACATATACATATACATATACATATACATATACATATACATATACATATACATATACATATACATATACATATACATATACATATACATATACATATACA
>NW_028234416.1:7356941-7359441 GCF_977035675.1 Penaeus japonicus | reverse complement strand
GACTCCCCCCCTCCCTCTTCCACCACCTGTGTCGACCAGCACAGGCGCCCATTCACAACGGAGGTGGGGTGGGGGGATGGTAAAGAGGATGGAGATAGAGGGGGAGAAGGAGAGATCCTTCATGCCCCGCCCCCCTTATATAAACCCTTCCCCTTTCCCCTTATTTCTCCCTCCCTTTATCCTCCTTTTTCCTCCCTTTTTCCCACTTCCCTCCTCTCTCACTCCGGGTTGGCGGTTACGGACAGGCTAGGATTATCGGCCTTCTCCTTCTTTGATGTCATCCACGCCCATTTTCTCGAGTCAAAAAAAAATATATATATATATATATATTTCCCCACATCCAAATAATTATATATCACTATTGGTTAGGCTTTAGGCTTTCCTTCAAAAGCCTTGCCTGACACCGCCTACAAGGAAGAGGAAGAATGGAAGAGGGACTGGGAGATAGTGAACTGGTGAGTGAGAGATAGATAAGGTAGAAGAGAGGAGTGAGAGAGAGAGAAGAGAGAGAGAGAGAGAGAAGAGAGAGAGAGAGCGAGAGAGAGAGAGAGAGAGAGAGAGAGAGGAAGAGGAAGGGAGAGAGGGGGAGAAAGGAGAGGGGGATAGAGAGAGAGAAAGAGAGAAAGAGAGAGACAGAAAAACAGACAGAGAGAGAGAGAGAGAAGGGGAGAAGAAAAGAGAGAGAGAGAGAGAGAGAGAAAGGGAGGGGAGGAGGGGGGGAGAGGGAAAGGGAGAGGGAAAAGGGGGGGGAGAGGAAAGGAAGAGGAAGGGAAAGGAGAGGAGGGAAGGAGGGAAAGGAATGGAAAGGGAGGGGAGAAGAGAGGAGAGAGAGAGAAGAGGGAAGAGAGAGCGAAAAGAGAGAGAGGAGGGAGGGGGGAGAGGGAGAGAGAGAGAGAGAGAAAGAGGCAAAAGAGAGAAAGAGAGGAAGAAGGGAGAGGAGATAGATATATGTGTGTAAGTATTTTAAAAAATATACACATATATATAAAATATACATATATATATATATAAAATAATATATATAGGAGAGAAGAGAGAGAAGAGAGAGAGAGAGAGAGATAGAGAGAGAGAAGAAAAGAGAGAGAGAGAGAAGAGAGAAAGGGGAGAAAAGAAGAAGAGAGTTATATAGTTGTTTTAGTTATAAAGTTATATATATATAAATATATATTTTCTATATATATATATAAATTAATATATAAATATATATATATATATATATAAATGTATATTAATATAATAAATATATATAAATATATATCTTTATAAATTTTTATTTTTATAAATTAAAAAATATATAAATATATTATATAAATATTATAAAATAATATATATATGTAAATATATTAAAAGTATATATATTATATAATATATTATATATATATATATATATATATATATATATATATATATACAAATACATATATATATATAAACTATATATATATATTTATATATATATATAGGTAGATATATAAATATATATATAGTATATTATTTATATATAATACATATCTATATATATATATATATATAATTATATATATATAAATATATAATATATAATAAACCCTATATTATATATATATAATAAATATATATATATATAAATATATATATATATATTAGATATATATAAAAATAACCCTATACATATATATATATATAATAATTATAATATATATATATATATATATATATACACACACACATATATATAAAAATATATATATAAAAAATATAATATATATATATATATGTATGATGTAAAGTAAAGTATATAAATATTATGTATTAATATATTTTTATAGATATTATACCCATATATATATATATATAAAAAATATATAGTATATATATATATATATATATATATATAGAATATATATATTATATATATATATCTATATATAATAATATTTTATATATATATATATATATATGTATTTATATAATTATTATATATATAAAATTTATATATTTGAAACTTTATAATTTTCTAAATATATATAAATCTAAATTATTATATAATATTATCTATAATATTAAAATAAAATAATCTAAATTATAAATAAAAATATATATTATATATATCTATATAATATATAAATGTATTTAAAAATTATATATATATAATCTTATAAAAAAATAAATATTTTATAAACTATATATATAATATGTATTATATTATATAAAAATAAAATTAATCTAATATTTATTAATCTATTATTAAAATTTGAAAGTATGCATTAAAATATTATATCTATATATATAAATATCTATATATTTAAAAATATATATATAATATAAAATTATAAAAAAATAAATACACCCCCCCCACCCCTCCCAACCACCACTCCAAACACAACTCCACCCCACACACTCCAACCCCACTCAAACCCACACCTTTTTAGAGAAGAGAGAAGAGAGGAGGAGCGAGGAGAGGAGAGAGCGAGGAGGAGAGAGAGAGAGCGAGAGAGAGGGGGGAGGGGGTTTTATAAAT
>NW_028234416.1:7346941-7349441 GCF_977035675.1 Penaeus japonicus | reverse complement strand
ATTATCATTATTGTTATTATTATTATTATTATTATTACATCTATTATGTTCATTATCATTATTATGATCATTATTATTGTTATTATTACTATTAGTACCAGTAGTAGTAGTAGTAGTATCGATGTCAATATTATTGACCTCATTATAATTATTACTTTTTATAAACTTCATTATCATTATCATTTCCTTTATCATGATTATCATTGCTAATATTGTCACTAACTATATCAATACTATTGTCGTCATTGTTTTCATTGTTATTATTATCTCTATCTTTATTTTTCATATCAGCATTATTATTATCATCATCATTATCATTATTATCACTGTTATTTTTTCCTTTTAGTATGATTTTTGTAATATCATAATCATTATCATATTTATTATCATTATTATCATTATTATTATTATTATTATTATCATTATTATCATTATTATTATTATTATCATTATTATTATTATTATTATCATTATTATTATTATCATCATTATTATTATTATTATCATTATTATCATTATTATTATTATTATCATTATTATCATTATTATTATTATCATCACTATTATTACTTTTAGTACTGTTGTTATTATCATTATCATCATCATCCTCATTACTGATGTTATCATTATCATGTTCGCCATTATTACTATCATCATTACTAGTAATAATTAGCACTCATTGGTCGCGCTTGTATATATACAGGAATAATGTCTTACGATGCAAACAGAATTATGAGATATATTTTTGGCAACAAAATATATCTTCCGCGAAAGTCAAAGAGTTCTCTACTTAGACTTACAAAGTGCTCCCTAGGCTCTGCAGTCTTCGGGAGAGTTATAGATAACATTGTGAGTGATGTCTGCTTTAATGTATATTGTGTAAAGAGATATGATTTTACTACAAACTTCGAGCGGATACCATCACATGTGAGTATTCAAATGCAGGGCCATGCCAACCGACTTGCTGGGGCTGCTTAGAACGAGCATTTTTTTATATGTGGATGTCCTTTTGCTCGAAACTCAAAAGTTCTCATAAACTCTAGCAAGAAAAAGATATTTGATACTGACAAAGGCCAGAAAGCTGGAGCATAACGCACGAATTACACGTAAGGTTTTTTTTGTATGGTTCGCACAAGCCTCGAAATAAACAGTGTGATTTGGTAATTCACCTAACATGGCTTGAACAATGTAGCAATAACGTATAGCAAACTTAGTGTAAACACGGGATTTGATGTCATATCGGTCCATTTACCAGCCTGTATTGTGGATGCGACAGGGATGAAGGTTAGCTGGCTTACCGTTACATCCATTATGGATTTTGCTGTAGAATAGGAAGCTAATATCAACTAAATCTCAAATGTTTTTTGGTACATTTGTTGAAGATTGCTGCCTTCCGAATATGAAAGGAGCATGTATCTTCTATTATACGCAATAACCACTAGGAATATTGCAGCCTTCCGCATGTCCCTATATTTTCACACAGCATTTGTTATGAAACGCCAAACTTTGACGATGATGTTCCTGGAAATATCGAGGTAGAAGTGACTGACCTGCAGTGCAATTTCTAGCAAGAAAATATAATAATGTTAGACAGATTGATATCTTTCAACAAGAGCATTCTCTTTTCTGAAGTATATACGTTTGCGAGAAGCTCTTTTCGAGAATGAATATTGTTAAATCTAAAATAAGGATTTTGCTAATTAATGCTTACTTAAGAGAACTGACATTGGCAAATTAGTAGAGAAAAATCAGCACCAGCATCCCACGGAACAATTCATGAAAATGTACTGTGGATTTCATACACATGAACACCGATTAAGAATTTGATGATTAATTCAAACTCTCTCTTTTGTCTTTTTAGATTATATTTTGCTGATGCATCAAGGACAAGTTTTTTTTGTTTTGTTTTATCACGAACCATAATTGTTGATATAGATTTAACTTAAGTAACCATCACATTTTGTAATAGAGCATTTATAGTGGATTTGTCTATATTTTTAATTGAAAAAAGAATCTCGTGTTTCAGTATATATATCAATAAAAATATCAAATGTACAACTAAATTATGTGTGTGTATATACACTAATACTTATGTAAAGTGTTTTTGCGGCCCTCAAGCCTCAAACCATTCAGACCGAGCTGAGACTTATCCTATTCATCATTACTAAACACTACCGTCGTTATTGATAATATTATTATTCCAGTCATTTCTATCGTTATTACGCTTACTTCACTTTTTTTGTCAGTATTGTAAATGAGGAAGATAATAATGACGACAATGATATTATTGACTACTATCATCATATCATATCATACAAATTAATGAGAATGACGATCTGCGGTAATGAAATTATGTGTATAAAAATCTACGGTTAACGAAATGCATATTTCATTATAAGGGTATTTTCAAAAATATGGATCAAATATATCAAAGCATGCCCACGCCATTGCAGTTAGTCAGAGAGGTAAATAATGGACTAAACAATGGGATTATGTTCCT
>NW_028234416.1:7326941-7329441 GCF_977035675.1 Penaeus japonicus | reverse complement strand
TCGAAGAATCATATCCTGTTCATGTCCTTGGAGTTTCTCCCTGCTGCCAGCCGTCATGGGCACAATGTGTATGTGCAGGTGCTGAAAAATAAATGAGATTGGCATCTGATCTCAAAAACATCTTAAATTAGTACTCACAAGTGATAAACTACTTTCCACTTAATAACAAATATATTTACTTTATTGCGACCTCATAGATCATATTTCCCATTACCGTACTAACAAAAAAATTGAAGAAAAATAATGAAGGGAAGTAATCTTGTCTTCTTGAACAACTATTATCAATATAGGTGTCTTTATCAAATGCTCTAACCTACAATTACACTATCTTTCCAATATTTCAATGAAACCTATTTTAACTCACATCAATTGTCTGGCCAGCAGCTGGGCCATCCTGAATCCCAATCTGGAAGCTCTCAGGATTGTAGACTTCTAAAAGGACCTTGAGAGCTTTCTGCGTCATTTGGGCCACATCACTGACCTCTGCTGGAAGGAGATCTGCCAGACGTTTGCTTGGTTTCTCAGGCGTAATAAGAGTATCTGGATACAGCATTCAGGAAGATTTGCAGAAAACATTCTATAATGTTTTGAGGGAGGGAGGGAGGGAGGGAGGGAGGGAGGGAGGGAGGGAGGGAGGGATGGATGAATGAATGAATGAATGAATGAATGAATGAATGAATGAATGAATGAATGAATGAATGAATGAATGAATGAATGAATGGATGGACAGGCTGACTAATACTTATTTCAAGGTAGATATATGTATGGAAGTCGATAAATAAATAAATGTACTTAAAGGATACGCCCAAGTATGACAGGCTTTTTGTTCACAAATACTTGTGAAAGTCTAGACTTGAGGAACACACACGATCCTGGAACTGAGACTTGGCCAAACTTGTAACTGACATATGGACTTGGATGAGGAAGTAGCTGACACACACTGAAATAATTAATACAACTGAAAATAATCTACCTAAAATATCAGTTCTCCAGTTGGCAAAATTACAAATATTTTCTGCATAGAGATCAGACACTGATTTCTCTAATCTATAACATCACTTCTTCAAACTTATACAAACTCCATTTCATACCGTGGAGTTTCTGGTGTAGCAACTTGCTCTAGGTTGTACAGATCATGGCGTCTGTGTGTCATGACTGGCATTTCTTTTCTGATCTTCTGTAGGTAGTCTAGCTTAATTTCCGCAAGAAAGAAACATGTTCCCTCACTCGCCTGCCCAACCACAGCTCCCCAAGGATCCACAATCTAAAAGTGAAGGTACTTGTAAATGCAGAAATAGAATAGAGAACCTGATCAATTTCACAATCTTTGGAGTAGATGATTGTAAAAAAAAACAGTGTTTTCTAAATTTTCTTATCATTATTAATATCATAATACATTGAAATTTCCCAAATTGTTTAAAATTCTACCTCACCATGGCATGTCCATATGATGACCTTTTGCTGTTATGTTGGCCAGTCTGCGCTGCAGCTATGACATAGCACTGACTTTCTGTAATACAAAATTGATTTAAGTTTTAAACTAATAAATATCATGTTTTGAAACTCTGTTGGTTCATTTCATTTGTTACTCCATATTTTTCTTTACTCTAACAATAAATCTAAATCAAAGTATTATAATATTTGTTAATAAGTTAAGCATTCCATACAACAAACAAATTACTTACCTATAGCACGTGCTCTTAACAAAGCCTCCCAGTGGGCCAGGCCTGTTGTCACAGTAAAAGCTGAAGGGAATGTCAAGATCTCAGCACCAAGCTTTCGTTGAATCATGCTCATCTCTGGGAATCTCATATCATAGCACTGGATACAAGTTATGGAAAATGCTATATTTCGTAAATGATAATATGCAGATGACAGAAAGATGTTCTCATACAAATAAACTGTATAGCCTGAAGACACAAGACATATTTCTGTTGATCAATAAAAAATCAATAAATAATAAAATCATATCAAATACAAACTCCTTCTTAAAAAAAAATAAGTAACACTGAATTATCCTGTTCCAACCTTCACTCCGTATTATCAAAAAAAAATCCTGCAAACATCTTATCTTACTTAATAAAGGATACTATCCCAAGAGCCACCTGTCCCACTGGCGTAGAAACAGGAGGATGAATTGATTGGCCTCGAGCTGCATAATTAGATTCTTCCAAGTGGAGCTTCTTCTCAGGGATGTGAACACTAAACAAGTGTGCTTTTGTATAGGTGGATACTATGTCTCCTTTGTCATTTATTATGATATGTGTATTGCTGATCTTCTCATCCCCTTCTTCCTGGATAAGGACAATAAAATAAGGTGGAGAAACCATACCATACCTTCTCTACATGACTGTGGTATCACCAACTTTGAAACTCTGTATCTTCAATGATATTGATATTGCACAGGAAAAAGTATAGTAATAAAAACATTATAATATTAGTGAATCCTCTTAACATCTTATCTGGACTCCTTTTTACCTTAATGTGAATGCCTCCCAGT
>NW_028234416.1:7306941-7321941 GCF_977035675.1 Penaeus japonicus | reverse complement strand
TATATATATATATATATATATATATATATATATATATATATATATATATATTTTAACAAGTGAAAATGAATAAGTCTATGACCCAGCGCTCCCTGATATATAAAGAACAGTGTTAAATATAAAACTTGAAATTAATTTTATCTAGGATATTTTTTAAAATCTTTTTCATATTTACTTTATGCTATTTAAGAATATTCAGAGTCAAATATATTTTAGGACAGCAGCTCCTTACCAAAACAACCATGGCTGCCCAAGTCTTGCTGAGGAGCTGCGGAGATTCGCGCTCTTTAGCTCGGGTTCTCGTGAGGAAAAATGTAAGTCACCTTTATGTAAAGACCTATTTGTGAATGTAAGGTCATTTTGAGGAAATTTCTCGTCTTGATAAGGGTTAATCTCTTGTAGAATTCAGGTATTGAGAGGTAATAGTTATAACTCGGTTATTTAAGTTTTCGTTCGCGTAAATATATCGCGCAACACTACCAAATAGAGAATTGTCTTCGTGTTCTGTATTTTAAGAGTTTCAAAATAAATGTAGATTTTCTTCTAGTGCTGGGGAGAAGAACCGAGAAGTTTTCTGATTACACAATTGAACTGCACTAGGATGCAACATTGATATGATATCACTGGTGAACCAGTTCTTAAACATATATTATTTAATGCACAAGTATATACATGCATTTGTATGTTGCATGGGGTTAAAACAACATTAAATTATTATTTGGTGGTTATCCATAAAAAAGTTTCATTTTTATTGCCATATGCAGTTAAATTAGGGAATTTATATAACATTTTGGAGGATGAGTTAAAAAGTGAAAGGGATAAAAATGAATGGAAAAATGTTGCATGTAATCAAAATGACATATCCATCAAAGGTAAGAAATATATATGATATAAAGAGATATAAATCATGTATTATCTACTTTCTTTTGTACCCATGTTTCACAGAAGCACCCAAACCTGTATAGAAAAATATCATATTATGTGTACAAGTGCAGTGATTTAGCTCTCTCAAAAGATGACACCACACCAATGAATTGCATTTGGCACACTATAAAATTAGGGGGGCATGTACTCTACAAATAATTTTCTGTCTGGTATAAATTGTAAAAACTGCAGTAGTGCACAGAATTTTTCTATTTTTAACTTCTGATATCATGTATGCCTTCTAAGAATATAGTTGGAGGAGTTTCAGGTAGGAGCAAGTTAGCTTTGCAACCAGATCCTAATAGTTCATGCACCTTTGTACCACAAGATAATGATATATGAAATATTACAGGTCACAGCTCAGTGCTGCATCTCAAGCACTCGACAAGCAAATACGTTGCCCAAGGAAAAAAAGAACAAGATAAAAGATGGACCATCTTTGGGAGATTTCATATCTGGAGAGGTAGGACATTGGTGAAGTTTATCAATCAAAGCCGAATGTTAGCCCTTTTTCATCATATTATATATATACATATCTGTGTGTGTGTGTGTGTGTGTGTGTATCTATATATATATATATATATATATATATATATATATATATATATATATATATATTGTGTGTGTGTTGTGTGTTGTGTGTGTGCGAGTATGTGTGTGTATGTGTGTGTGTTGTATGTGTTGTGTGTGTGTGTGTGTTTGTGTGTATGTGTGTGTTTGTGTGTATGTGTGTGTGTGTGTTGTATAATATATATATATATATATATATATATATATATATATATATATATATATATATATATATATATATATATATATATATATATATCCCCATGGTGCTGGATATCTTTTACACACATCATGGTTATTTTGACATATCTATTAAGCATATAAAGAATAGCCCACAAAGATAGATATGCAAAGTAATAGATACCTAATGTATCTTAGTACCCTTTCCATTTTATATGAATACACTTTTTAACCCACACTGGACGGGTGGTACAGTACTGTACCGCGCATTCAAAAGCCCAGTGGCCGGGCGGCACAGTATTGTGCCAGCCATTCAATTGATTTAGGCCTAATAATTCGAACGCCCCGGCATTGGGACATTCAAGGCTAGAATTCCCCCGTCGTGGATGGGTTAAAGTTTTTGTTACTTTACAAACAACTATATTTGCAATTACAGTCATACTTAAATACTTTTATTCTCAGGTGACCAAAGACATGACCTGGTCAGACTATGATGGGAAACTGAAGCGAGAAGCAGGCGAAAGGGAGCGACTAAGACTCCCACCATGGTTGAAGCGGGAAATCCCCATGGGTAAAGACTTCAGTAAGGTAAGATGTTGTTTATTGATAGAAACCATTTGTTATCATTATGGAATATTTTCTCCATCTGGGTGAACTATCTTTTTCTTCCTGTTTATCTTATTTTCTTAAATCTAATATCAACAGCTAGAATAATGGCTTTATTGATAGATTACTTACTGTTCTTTTATTTTATTTAATGAATTTGTATATATTTGTCATAATTTGCAGCTCAAGGAAGACCTTCGTGGCCTGAATCTACATACAGTTTGTGAAGAAGCTCGGTGTCCAAATATTGGTGAATGTTGGGGGGGAAATGAAGATAATGTATCCACTGCTACAATCATGGTAGGTGTTTAACATGCTTGTTATTCATTTTTTATTATAACTAATTAGATAGATAATTTGGAAACATGTATATAGATAAATTCATTTTTTTGATAAAAAGAATTAATAAAAGTTTATTTATAAAAGTAAATTCAGAATGAAATAACTAACAGATAACCCTTAAATCTCAGCTAATGGGTGACACATGCACACGTGGATGCCGCTTCTGCTCTGTGAAGACCTCCCGAAAGCCACCTCCATTAGATGTTAATGAGCCTTTCAACACTGCAAAAGCCATAACAAAATGGGGACTAGATTATGTTGTTCTGACATCGGTAGACCGTGATGGTAATTATTTATTTTTGAAAGTTTGTTATTGTCTCTCCTTGCCTTTTATATTGTTTTTAAACAGGGAAGGGTATTTCTCTCATTATAATTTGGCCAGGAATAAAGAATATGAATTACACTACACATGATCTTTTCTGTCTTTCTCTGAGGTGCACTCACCATTTTTATTTTGACTTTTACAGACATAGAGGATGGTGGATCAGCTCATATTGCAGAAACAGTCACAGAACTCAAAAAGCAGTATGTATCAAAACGTACAACAATTTTTCCCATAAAATGGTGGTATAGCAATCTCATAATTATATTTAGTCTATAGTTGTTACTATGAAAATGTCATTAGAGAATTATCATGATGTCAGATCTCTATTGTTTTGGGGCATATATTTGACTAATCTCACTCCTGCTTGCAATATAGCATGCAGCTTTCTGCTGTAAGATTCCTCAAGGCACAGTGCTTCACTGAACCTCTCAGAGCAATTTTTACTTATCCTATTCTTAAGGGTGACTTCTTTTTCTTTCTTTCTTTCTTTTTATTATTATAGAAAGTCAAGAAAATTATGTCTAGGCAATTGCAACTAAAATTTATATATGAAAAGATAATATATATACTGTGAAACTTCACGACAAGATAGAACATCAGTCGTGTTAGAAATAGTCTGATGACAAGATATCTCTTCTACCACTGTGAATGGGTTAATGGAGGCACCAGAATTGCCTGAATAGTTATGTTGGATTACAAATGACTAATTAAAGCCCTAAGAACTAAGATCAAGGCTGATATCATTATAATAGGCAGGTGAACATAGTAGTTTTCTTGCTAATTATAACACCTCTTCCATGCCATACTTCATAATTTTATATGGTGTTATGACCACAAATCCTATTTTATTTTCACCACCTTTATTGATGTTTAAGCCTCAATCTACCCATATATGTTTTCATTTTTTTAACACTTATTAGTCAAATTTATTTTTAGGGATGGAAGGCATCTAGTTTTTATCTGCTCTGAGAAGATTGTATCATTCTAGTAATATTAGTGTATATCTATAGGAATAACAGTAATTTTTCATGGATTTACTGATCTATTGAATTTCAGGAATTCATCAATCCTGGTGGAGTGCCTTGTTCCTGACTTCAGAGGGAATGAAGACTGTGTTAAAACAATTGCTCTCTCTGGCCTTGATGTGTTTGCACACAACATTGAGACTGTTGAGGCACTTACACCCCGAGTGCGTGACCCAAGAGCAAAGTATCGGTAAGTAAAAGAAAAAAAAATTTTTAGACTATCACTTATAATGTTTATGTTCTGAAGTCCGTATTTCCTGAAGGTAGAACTAAATAAATATCCATCTATTGTGGTATACTTTAAAAAGCCATTCCTTGACCCAAATTTTTTTCAGGCAATCTCTGGCAGTGCTGAAGCATGCCAAGACAGTTAAGCCAGATTTGGTAACAAAGTCTTCTATTATGCTTGGTTTGGGAGAAACTGATGAAGAAATCCTGCAGACAATGAAAGGTAAGCGGCTCCCATAGACAAGGCAAATATTGCTTGATTTGTTTCTGGAAAATTTTTATTTGTCTATGAAGTTTGTTTTTTTTTTTCAGTTTCCTTTTACCTCTTTTTTCACAAAATGTCAAGGCTTTAAGAATATAACCCTTGAAAATGTTAAACCATCCTGGTTAACAGATGTTCAGCTGAGCATCTTAACCTGTTAACGACGGATGACAAGATAACACGTCTAGTGGTTTTTGGGCTACACGACGGGGACGCATTACTTTGTCCAGCCCGGGGCGCGGGAGGAGCCAGCGCGCAGCGCTGGCTCTCGGCCAGTGCGGCCGAGAATCCCGACGCGTTAGGCTTATGCGTTCAAGAGTCCCGGAATTTTGGTCTATTTAAGCCGGATTGGCCCCGTCGGGAACGGGTTAAGATATACGTTTTCTATTATTTTCTAGACTTTTGGCATGATGTATTAGCAAAGTGATACTGATTAGCATTAGGTATGATAGAGCATCATAATAGCTTGTAACTTCAACTCAAGAAAAAATGCAGTACAAAAATTATTTAATCCCATGAACCACGCCTGTCATGGAGGGGTAAAGGCCGGCTGTGTTAATTTTGTCTCTTAACCCATTCCCACCGGGCTGTTTCGTCTTTTATGGCTTCAATGCCGGGGCTCTCGAACGCATAGGCCTAAATCAATTATATCATCGACGGCGTATGACGGCACCCGCGCTATCATATTACATAATCGCCGTCTGTGGCCGGCGCCCGGCGGTATTGGGTTAATGTTATTACCTTATTCTTCCTCTTTTATGTATTAACAAGTGTCTGATGTTTGTTTTAAACACCGGAAATTAATAGGTTATATAGCAGATCATAAATGAATAAAAAAAGAAGTAATAATTGAAGACCATACTCATTTTTCAGACTTGCGAAGTGCTGGCGTTGACTGTTTAACTCTAGGGCAGTACATGCAGCCAACAAAGAGGCACCTGAAGGTAGTAGAATACGTCACTCCAGCAAAATACCAGCACTGGGAAGAGGTTGGGAAAACACTCGGATTCAGTTACACTGCCAGTGGTCCCTTAGTCAGGTCATCTTATAGAGCTGGAGAATTTTTCTTGAAGAATTTGTTGCAGGACAGGAAGAAGAGTGTGCAAAGTGAGAGTACATAATCTTTATATATATATTGAATTGACTTTATTAATAACACAAGCTGTTGGAAAACAGAGCAAGATGTAAAAAAAATGGTTTGTGAGCAATGGCTAGTCTCTTGTCTGATTACCTATGTCTATAAAGAAACAATTAATATGGGAAGAAGAAAAATAGATAAATATCAGGTTTCCACATTTATCATTGTATCTAGCTTTATCTCTTTCTAAATATGCATTATAAATATCTACATATACATACATACATATATATTCATATATATTTAGTTATATATTCATTTATACATACATACATACATAAATATTTCTTCTTTTTCTCTTTTTCTCTGATGGCAGAAATATTTTTAGTTTTTGTTATCAATGTTTTTCTCATATGAATTCTATAATGGAGAAAAAGTACTCTTTTAATGTATTTCAGGTAGTTTTCTGATATATATTTTTTTTTCTCTCCATCTCAATTTCTCATATTGCTCAGTTTTAGATATTGTATATCTAATATACATTAAGAATATAGTTCTTTGTTGAAAGATATATGTTTATATTTTATTTTAGTGTGTTCTTTCAGAATTGATTTTGCTCATGTGGGAGAAAGTTTCCTTTTCAGCTGTATAGCATTAAGATATTCAGGTTGTACTACACTGAGAGCAGTGAACTAATATTTTAATGGTAATAAAGGAAAAAGTATATATAGAATATTATTAAAGGACCAAACTTTATTAAGAACATATTTTTTCTTCTCATCTCTTTTAACCTCTTGACGACGGGTGACAAGATATCACCTCAAGTGGTGGCAGCATCAGCCACTGGGGATGAGATAGTTCGTTGTGGCTATCCTCCTGGCTGGTGCGCTGGATGATCGAGCATATAGCGCTTGGCCGCAGCCAGTGCGGGCGAAAATCCCGAGGCATTAGACTTACCCATTTGAAAATCCCAGCATTTCAATAATTTTGAGCTAAAACAGCCTCATTGTTATTGGGTTAAAAGCAGCACATGAAGTTACTACTGCTGCATTCAAGAAATTGCTAATTCCCTGGTTGTTGAGAGATTACTCTTTGTCCATTGACACTAGAAATGTACGTATACATGCATTGTCCACTATAGGGTTAGTTAGCAATAAGGAGCAAGCTGGTTTAGTCTGAATGACCTTACCTATTAACCCCATTCCCAAAAGCTTCAGAAAGTTTTGATTTTCATTACTATTACCATTGTTATAATACTATTAATAATCATTATCATCATAATAATGATAATAACAATAACAATAGTAATACAAATAGATTTTTAAAAATGATAATGAAACTAAGCTACAGTTAACATATGATCCCTGTATCAAGCGGTTAACTCTAGATTTATTTAATGCATTTACTTTGTACATTACCATAGTCCAATCCACAATTTATATTAAACTGTTCAGTATTCTTCTCAGTTGTTCATAGTTTTTGCTCAATTTTTCCTTTTTTTACTGAAAAGTAAAGGGCCATTTATGCATAGTATAATATCTGTGGCCCAATGTAAGCTGATAATTCACTTTCATTCCTGATAATATATCATTTTTTTAATATTCTACTTAGTTTTGGAAGTCATCAGGCTTCGTTTTTAATAATATAAAGGCATGGAAACTGTTGTTGCAAAAACTTCTCATCTCATAATTACCTACCATATTTCCTAAAGCAGGTAGGATATCAATAATCTTCAACTGTAATTCAGATATAAAATCCATGGCAAGATTTCATTTTTCATTACTATATTTTTTGTAGTATTATCCTGTTTGACATTGACTTTCATTGAAAGTTTTAGCAATGGCTGAGAGTGAATGAACTTGTAGGAAATAAAAAATAAAACAGCTTTCAGGTATAAACATTTCATACAATGAAATCTGCAAAGTGAGTTATTACATATTAATTTCCATTATTATTACTGCTTATATAAAAAAGGGAAAACATGCACATTAGGTTGCACATGAATCCCAAAATTGAAAACAAACATAAATAACAGACAAAAAATATTATAACAATACATATTACATAAAAGAACAGATATGTCACTTTACACTAATCTGGAACATCACTTTTCTCCAAAGAAAAAGAAAATCACATATGAAAAAAAAAATCATATAATTATTTGTCAAAACTAAGCTTCTAGAAAAACATTTATATTATCTCCTAAATTGGAATATTCTTTTCCCTTACATCCACCAATGACTACATGATTTGCCAGATGGTTCACCTAATTCTTAATGTGACTGGTATATACTAACTTTTTCAGTAAGAAAATCTTGTTATATCACAAGGCATTCCTATTTATGAAACCCTATGAACTGTTCTAAATGTTTCTTATAAAGCTCCTATAACACAGCTAGACTAGCAATCTCCCTCCAGTGGATGTCATGAGTGCACATATAATTTGACGCAGAATTCTTCAATGTATAATGAATACTGTTCAGATGCACATAACCTCCCCTCCTCTCCTCTCCCCTCATATTCATCCCTTCTCCCTCCCTCTCTCATGATTGTGTTCGTATCTATGTCTGTCTGAGCTAGTACTGTATTTCTAAATAAATTTCATATATACTTGGTACATTCCCATTAAACATTCTAAAGCAAGAATTCAAAGTTGAATCCTCTCTACATCCTTCTGTGGTTATCTTACAACACCTCCAAAACCAGCCTTATCATGTCAGGAAATCCAAAAGTTGTCAGAGAGGGGAGTATATATTAACCCATTGGTCGCGGTTTTAATAAAATATGTATACAGTCGTGTGGCGGGTTTATGTTGTTTGGCACGGTGCCATCCGCATCTATGACTGACTCTGCCTTAGCAACAAATCATGCCATCTGCTGTCAATGGGTGAACTTGTACATAAATGTTTCAGATCAAGCTATTTAATAAATAATTCAAATCAATAAATAAGAGGAATCGATAAAAAATGAAACATTATATATGCCTAAATCAGAAACAGTTTAATTTTAGGAAAAGTTTGGATATTAGGAAAATAATCATAACAATTATAATAATAATACTTATGATCAACTGATTTTGTTTATACAGTTCTAGATTTCAATGTATGTTAGTGGCTTTATCTTCATCTAAACTATTCTTTTGGAATGCCTTTCTGCAGCAGCAAAATCAGGGATTTACCAGCATGCAATGATAAAACCCCAGGAACTTGATTTCCTGATAGGACTACCATACAATCATCACTGATCTTGAGTTCAGGAACGATGCTGAAATGCTGAATGACTAGTAGTGATGAATTTCCTTTGTGTCAACTTTACCATTATATCTCCTTTTGTTAGATTCATATATTAATTGTTGGTTTACATGTTTCTGCATTAAAAATGTCTTCAAAAAATGTCTCAGAAATGCTCATCAATACATCAAATATGCTATATGAAATAACATAATTGCAATATATAAAACTGAATTTTCATTAAAAAATAAGGCAATTTGCAAAAAACTTCAGCAGTTTAAAAATCTCACATATAGTGTGTCAGGATCCAAACACAAAATGATAAATATTTGTGATTCCTGTAAATATATGTTCATAGAAATGCCATGAAAATCAAATAATACATTACATATTAATTCAGCTTAAAGTGTTCAAAAAAAATTAATGCATCTGTCAAGTACCAAAAGCAAAACAACTGTCAGTATTTGTTCTTGATATCAAGCAAAACACAATTACACAAATATACACAGAGAATGTAGTTTAATATAAGTAAACTCACTGAGAAAAGAATTATACATCCCCAAAACCCTTTCAAAAAGAAAGACTAACAGCAAGTCCAAATTTAATCAATCAAAATAAATAAACCTTTAACCTTAGTTGTTATAGTACTAACAATATATACGACACCTCCACAAATTACAGAATTTAAAAGGGCAAAGCCAAGAAACATTCAAGAAGAGGCACCAGCATGAAAAAATATACAGTACAAAAAAAAGAACATTCCCTTTATTTCTAAGAGTTACATTTTACATTACAATATATCTTAAAAGAAATAAAAAACCAAGGAATGTCAGCAAATCTTTGGAAAACATAAATGTTGGAGCATTCATTCTCGACAGTGTCTCGGTTATTTCTCTGTTACAATCTCTAGCATTCATCTATAGAACCTGGCAGTCCAGGATAATCAAATATGATAAATCACATCAACCAGAATCTCCACCCAACACAGACAGAATACAGTTAACCAAATACCATATATAAATTAAATCAATATCGAATTCATAATTTTTTTTTTTATCAGAATCATTTCCTTTTCTTAAATCAATGAGTTTATTTTAATTTTCCTTAAACTAAACAGTTTTATAAAGTTAATTTTTCTAGTAACTTATAAGAATGTGCTTAATATTTCTTTTTCACAATCTGCTTTTGCATTCATGTAATTACTATAAATCATATTACACATGAAATACTTCTGATACTAATTGATTTAATTTTTGGTCCAAAAATATCATATAAATCCAATCACATCATCAACAGACATTATAATTAAGACCTTAATTTTTCAAACCATTACATCTCCAAAATGAAAATCAATGCAAATACGTAAAACCAATGCTTTCATACCCATTCTGGTTTTGCCAGTAAGTAATCCTAATTATGATAACTACTTTCCTTTGCATATGATATAAAACTGTTGGTAGTAAAAGAATAAAAAGCTTTACCACCATTTTTGTTCTTCTAGGGATGAGTCATTGAATTTGTTTATATATCCTTAGTCATAAATCATACAAAAATCTGGGTGAAACTTTCATATAATTCCATATTTTTTGGCATCTGTTTTCAGCTGTTGAGCTTTGCACATCAAGCCTTTTGCAATTTCCCACTTTAGTAGAAAACATGGGGAAAAGTATACCAAAGGACTATTAAACATTAGTTAATCCAATAATTGATTTTTCTAATTTTTCCAAACAAAAGCTAAATTTCATCTTTCATCAATCCTAAAATCATCCCATTAAGTATAAATTCAAATGCCTTTTTGCAAATATATTATTCACATCATATGCACTCTGAGGACCATCTAGCATTCTGGTACATTAATGTCTTTAACAATCTAGAAAGAAAGAAAAAACAGGGTTGACATTTTCCTGCACCACATACATTTGCAGCAGAGACATATTACAGCACCTTTGCTTATTCAGTAAGAGGGAAACAAAATTTAGGCTAGCCAAAAAGCACTGAAAACCTAAAGCCTTATACAATGATGTATGGTTAACTAGCAAATGGAATCAAATACCTTGACAAGAAATATTGTTCACTCAACAGTGCACAATGTCTGATAACATTCCTCCACTTGAAGGTGTGTTTTTTGTGCCATCATGCCCAATAACCATCACTACTTCAATCCTCGATTCATGAAATAAAATGTATTTAGGCAGGTAAAGTATATAATGTCCCAAAAACTTAAGTGTGATTCCTACAAACTCTTGGCAAACCCTGAAAGCTACCTGATGGAGATCCAAAACTTAAAAATTAATTTACAGTCCCTTCCTTCTTATTTCATTTGTTAGTTTGTACTTCTCAACTCCAGGAAAAGCTTCTTACATGATTTCACACTAGATCCATATATTGCACAACTTCTGGAATGTTCATCCAGGTTCTATTTTTACAGGAGTATCGTACTCAAACATAATGATAATAATTCTGACCAAATGCACATTATTTCTGATTGACCAAATGATAAAGCAATTTGATTTTGTAATAAATTTGTTGCTGCAGCAGATTCTTGCCAAGCTGACACAATGAAGTTACCCAATTTTCTTGTAAATTACTGTTATTTTCACTTTCACAGCCAGTCCTGCAAACTTCTCTGCATATACGGACCTTGCTGGCCATGACACAACAATAAATATGCACAAAGAAAGGAAAAAGATCTTTAACTAATTTTTTTTTTTCCATGGCTCTTGTCATTTATCACATTTTTTGTTCACACTACACAAGAGCAAATCATTTGAGCACGGTCATTCTATCAGTACATTTATTAATAAATACTTTATATATCATAACAATACTTTGGTAATGGAAAGTATTTTAAATACTGCCAAGAAGCACAAAGATGGAACTGGGCAAAACATGACTAAGTCCTAAATGGAGCACTTTGAGGAGAGTCAAGTGCTTGACTAAAAAAATGAATGAACTTTCACTATGATCATACATGAGCCCTTATTCCAGTCCCATATCCTGCTTCTTGACAAGGGTTTACGAACTACTCACAAAGACAATAACAATGTGAACCAAGTTAATGCATGCCCTGTAGGTGTCATGCATTTCTGTGAAACACTATTTATGCTCATGGCAATGTAGTGTCACCAGATAATAATCAGCAACAAATTATTTTACATTCTTTTTGGGAAAAATTAACTTTCTGCCTGATACAATAGGTTTTCCAGATTCTAGAAAAATGGAAATATGAATTACCTAAAAACCACTTTATAAAATGTCACATACGACCTTTACTATTTCCAATTGATGGTTCACAGAGAAGGTGTATTTCTAGCTCTGACAATTTCCACACACAACAATCACACTTTTGCTGAGGTACAATAGAATAAACTTCTTTGTTGCAACAAATCTTGGGCCTCTTGATAAGGTATTCCAGGACTGACTGTTTGATCAAACTGTCCTTACTATAAATTATATTCTATTTTTTTCAGAATTCATATGAATCTCTACTTTAGTTGCTTCTAACTATGACAATTATGTCTATTACTTCTTCCTCACTGCTTTCCAAGGTGTATTTCACCTTTTTTCCAAAATCTATTTTACATAATATTTTTCAAATTCAATATTTCAAATATTTTTTTCTCTGCATTAGGCATTTTTTCTCTTTCTGCATTTATTAATACCTAAATTTACACATTTATCACTATAAACTAAAATCCTTCTTCTCTCTACAGAGAAATGGCAATACTACTGCCACCTTGGTATGACAAAAAAACAAATGTATAATGCAAAAGACATAAATCAAATCAACAAACACTGAATAATAATCAAACAAATTCTTTGTATTCAGTGTTAGAGTGCTGTCTTCAAAGGAATGTCTTGCAATTACCTGACTGACAAAAGCCTAAACATTCATGGTAAGATATTCTTTGTCACGTCTGTGCAAAACATAGAAATACAAAAGCCAATGAGATACACTAGTCTTTGAAGAAGAAAGAAAAGAAAACTTCTGTTTGATTCAATTTTGGAAACAGTTGGTAAAAAGAAAATTATTCATCATAAACCTATGTATATATACTTTACCTTAAAACAAAATAATTTCTACAGTGGAATGTATTTTTGCAAGAATATCATGGCAAGTTTTTTCCTTGACTTCCAAAAGATCTCAGCTAAGTCAAATCAATAATGAAAAAGCTGATAGACACTGATCCAATGTTTCAGAAGAAACACAACAGATTGGTTTCATATACAATAAAAATAAATGACATGACATTTTTATGAATTCATATTTATCTTGGGACACTATAGAGACCTCCAGATTCAGCATCTTAAGTAGGTATGTGTACAATAATGTGAAAAGGTTTTCACTAAAATCCATAGTGTGTGAAGTGTGCATTTCCTGTGAAACAAATAGTGAAGCATACACAGTCAGAAATGAATTGACAATGATTTTAAAGTTTTGGAGTTTTCTCTGCAATTATCTTTCTGCTCCCACCATTTTGTATTAACTTCACTTAACTCAATAATCATTAGTAACTTTTTCTATAAGTCCAATTACATTTTTTAAAATCTGAGTAAATCCAAGAAATACAAAATTCACATTTCCATTTTAATTGACTAAAATCTGAAAAAAAAAGTTCCCTGGCAAATAAGGTACCTTTAAAACTCGATATCACAAAGGAGATATACAATCCATCCTCACTTCAAACTTGACATGAGGATGCAAAGCCTGCTGACCTTCACTAGGAGGCATTTGTGCTGTCACTTGGCACTGTAGTTTGTGCTTCTGTTGCCGAGTCATCTTTGAAGTAATCCTCCTGTGGCCTGAGGTCTGCTGCACTGACAGGTGGTGTTGCCCCTACCTCTTCTGTCGATGAAGCAGGTTTATCGTTCTGCTCAGCCACACTGCTTTCAGGTGCGACGGGTTCCTCACTCTGTGCAACTGAGCACTGATCAAGCCCCTCAACAGGTTCGACTGGGTTAAGAATGCTAACTATTGGCCGGCTCAGAACACTACTACTCGCACCAACTCTGTTTTTTATCTCACAAGTTTTCTGACTAGCACCAACACTGGCTTTGTATTTAGTAGTCCATTCCTGATTTATTTCTTTGTAAGGCTTTAGAGGGATAACAAACACAGATATGTCATCAATGGTTGCATGTTTATCCTCACTCGTGCGCCAGTTCCTCTCTTTCAATTTCCCTCTGGCACTCATGACCAGATCCTGAGCAGCACCTGTGTATCTGTTGAGAAAATGCAAAATTAACTATAAATAAGTAAATTAATAATATAAAATACAGCAAGTCATGCAAAATAGCATTCTAGTTTAAATGGAGATGAAGGGGAAAAAAACTGCATACTTCTTAAGTTTCTTTAAATATATGAAAACTATCCTGCAGCACCTCACCTGTATTTATATTTATCATGATCCTCTGCTGGGAAATGGGAAAGAGATTTTGTAACGACAGAGACAGCCTTCTCATTTGTGGTGATATCCCAAAGACCATCCGTAGCAAGAATCAAAACATCACCATCAGTCAAGTCTGCTGTGGTTAAGTCAAATATTCTCACCTGAAACACAGTAAAACTATTAATGCCTTGTGGTTTACACACATCAAATACTCCCTTTTACATAAAGGACATCATAATGATAAATCATCAAGAAGCATTCTCAGGACTAATTCAAAAATTGTACTGGGAGATAACAATAACTCCTCAAATCAATATAGTCTGATGAATATAAATAAAACAATTTTCAAAAAATCATGTGGCATATGATTATTTGCACATTAAAACACCAAGCTGATGTGAAAAAAAGGTGGACAGAGAAACAATGAACAAAAAAAGAAAGGAAGCAAGGAAGTGAAAAATAAAAAATGCTACCTACTTCAGGTTCTGGAGTAAGGAATGGCTTGATGGGTAATGATGAGCACTGAGCCTTTAGGTCATGATCCCCAAAGCCTCTTGTCACGCCAATGGTTGCTAATACACGACTCTGGGGAGGAGAAGAGATACGGAAAACGTATATGCTTAGTGAAGAGAATAAGCAAATGTTGAATCAACATTTATGAACATTTCATTCAGTTTACTTTATGAACAATTATATATGCTCTAAACCTATCACGAGCATTACTTCCTCTGTGATTCAGTTTACAACAGAGACCTTATTTTAGGAGAAATATAACTGACTTGTAATAAGGCAAATATGCTAACGTCATCTTGATTTACCATGGTGTGCATTATGCAGTTG
>NW_028234416.1:7284441-7286941 GCF_977035675.1 Penaeus japonicus | reverse complement strand
ATCAACATCACTTCTCTTATTATTATCATTATCATTAGCATTAGCATTCGCATTACTATAACTATCAATAGCCTTATTTTCATCATCATCACCAATGTTATTATTTTTCTGATCATAATCATTATCATTGTTATTAATATTACTTTTACTATCATCACTGCCATTATGATTATTATTATTATTATCATTATCGTTAACATTATTATTGTTAATGCTTGGTATGGTTATAATTATCATTGTTACTATCAACTTTACATCTCCAACATATTAATTATTATTATCATTATTGTTATTATCATATTATTTATTACTATATTCACTATCACCACTAATACTGTTATTATTATCATCATCACCATTCCTATTACCAACATTATCATCATTATCATTACTATTGCCATTATCATTTTGATTATCATTGTCATTATCATCATTAGCATTACTATTGCTATCACTGTTATTATAATTACTATCATTGTCACCATTATTATTATCATCGTCATTGTTAGTATTATCATTATCGTCATTATTTTCATCATTATTATCATTATCATTACTAATATAAACATCATCATCATCATTATTATCATTATTGAGGCTTTTAGTTCCACCACATTGTTATTGCTATCATCACCATCATCATTATCATAAATTTGTGGTTATCATAATTCTTCCTCATCATTACCCTTATTATTGGTAGTATCATTACTATTGATATCAGTATTGCTGTAATACATATCACCATTGCTTTTATTGTTGCTGTTGTTTTTGTTGTTGTTATAATCATCGTTTTCACAATCATTGTTACTATCATCATCATGATTATCAGTAGCATTTTTGTTATTGCTATCTTCATTGTTACTGCTATTGTTATATAGATTAGCATTATTATCATTCCTATAAGTGTTGTCGTTATCATTGTCATCATCTTGTTATCATTAGTATCATATTGTTATTATTAGTGCCGTCGGCATTGCAATTATCATCGTATTCCACATAACCAATCAATATATTCATTACTGATATCATTATCATTATCATCATCAATGCTATCATCATACATACCATTAACATCATTAAAATCTTTATTATCCCTAACACTCATTCTTTGATGAATTAGCATCTACAGTGCATAACTCTCATCATAGTATTTGCAATGCTTACGAATCTGTCTGTCTTGTTGCACCGAATAGACATCAGCTGGTCTATCTACTTATAATGCATATTCATCTTCAACTGAGAAAAATAATGTCTAAACGTAAACATTTCTATAGATAAAACACAAACACACCACTTCAAACGTATACAAATCTCGTACGCTTCCAATCCCACTTTATTTATGTTGTTATTCCTATTACCCCTTTTGGCTTCCTTCTTCCACGGCAGAATGAAAGAGTCATCAACCATAGCAGTGACGATAGTGGTGGTGATGGTATGGGCGGCGACTGTGGGCGTGGAAGGCATGGGCGAGCGCGGACACGGGAAAATATCGGGCGTGAAAGAAATATCGACCAAAGGTAGAATCTTCTTCACATACCGCGGCATTCCGTACGCGCGGCCGCCCGTCGGAGAGCTACGGTTTCGGGTGAGCGACTGCGGAGAAATTGGTTTTCTGAAGTATTCATATCGGAAAATGGGGTTCATCAAAGTTGTATTCATCGGGAAATGGGATCTATCAAAGTTGTATTCATATCGGAAAATGGGGTTCATCAAAGTTGTATTCATCGGAAAATATCATGAAAATATGAAAAAAAGTTTTTTCTTATCATATAAAATAATTAAGTATGATGACTATTGAAGGCATTTCCGCCACAAAGATATTGTTTTGAGAACTTTTAGATATTACTCTCTCAATGAGAAAGGATTTTTATAGTAGATTTATATAATCTTCCTGTTATACATGTTGCACACTTCCAGTCATTAGTTTTGTGGGTCATTGGTTATACTTCACTGTTATCATAAGTATTCCAGGTGTGTCTGACGCATATGTATATGTGGGTATATATGTTATATATGTATATATATATATATATATATATATATATATATATATATATATATATATATATGTGTGTGTGTGTTATATATATATGTATGTACATATATATATATATATATATATATATATATATATATATATATATATATATAATTGTCTTAGAACAAATATTCCCGCACAGCTGATATTAATGTAAAATCCTGAAACATTAGTCATTATAATCATTTACTCATAGTGATACTTAGCCACAGCGAAGTATCATACATTCACATATCAAACTCGAAACTAACCCCCCTACCCCTCCCATCCACCTAACCTCTCCCCCGTCCCCATGAAGGACCCAGTTCGCGCCGATAGATGGGCGGGGGTTAGGGATGGGTCCCGCCCCCCACCCCCCTGTCTGCAGCTCTCCCCTCTCCCGCCCTCGTCCCTCGTCACGGGTGAAACTACATACACCCTCACAGGATCCGAGGACTGTCTTTACCTCAATGTGCACACGCC
>NW_028234416.1:7259441-7261941 GCF_977035675.1 Penaeus japonicus | reverse complement strand
TCTCTCTCTCTCTCTCTCTCTCTCTCTCTCTCTCTCTCTCTCTCTCTCTCTCTCTCTCTCTCTCTCACACACACTATCTCTCTCTCTCTCTCTCTCTCTCTCTTTCCCTATTTCTCTCTCTATTGTTCTTTCTCTCTTATTCTTTCATTCCGATTCATCGCAATCCGTTTCTAGTGGCATAAGATTATCAGTAGCGCCACTATCATAATAATCACAATCGATTGATCATTACAAGACTGTTGATAATGATATCATCTTTTTATCCCCGTTTTCATCATCATCGTTGCCTATTTTCATCTTCTCCCTCTCGCCTCATTACCTACCAGATTCTTTCTCATTTCTCGTGGCGGTCGATTCAACAAACACTTCAGCCACACACAAGGACTTCCTGAATTCGGTCCGTGGCATCCAGGGTTCTTGTCTTCTCCTGTATTGCATGTTATTTGCAAATTTTGTTCTTTTCTCTCTTTCTCTCTCTCTCTCTCTCTCGTTATCTATCTCTCTATCTCTCTATTCCTTTCTTTCTCTATATATATATCTCTCTCTATCTCTCTATCCCCCCCCCTCTCTCTATATATATCTCTCTATCTCTCTACCCCCCCCCTCTCTCTCTCTCTCTCTCTCTCTCTCTCTCTCTCTCTCTCTTTCTTTCTCTCTCTCTATTTCTCTCTCTCTATTTCTCTCTCTCTATTTCTCTCTCTCTCTCCCTCCCTCCTTACATCAAACCTTCTCTCTCTCTCTCTCTCTCTCTCTCTCTCTCTCTCTCTCTCTCTCTCTCTCTCTCTCTCTCTCTCTCTCTCTCTCTCTCTCTCTCTCTCTCTCTCTCACTCTCACTCTCACTCTCACTCTCTCTCTCTTTCTCTCTCTTTCTCTCTCTCTTTCATTCATTCCAATTCTTTTTTATCGTAATCCGTTTCTCGTGGCAAGAGTTGAGACGCAATAATCCTTGCACCGTCGCCACGCCACATTGAAACCTATTTGTCTAGGAATGTGGGACTCCTCTTGCTCTCTCTCGCTCTTTCTCTCTATCTATCTATCTGCCTATCTATCTATCTACCTACCTACCTATCTCTCTCTCTCTATCTATCTATCTATCTATCTCTATTTATCTGTTTCTCTCTCTATATCTATCTATCTCTATTTATCTGTTTCTCTCTCTATATCTATCTATCTCTATTTATCTGTTTCTCTCTATATATCTATCTATCTCTATTTATCTGTTTCTCTCTCTCTTTCTCTCTACCTCTATTTATCATTCTCTCTCTCTCTCTCTCTCTCTCTCTCTCTCTCTCTCTCTCTCTCTCTCTATCTATCTATCTATCTTTCTATTATCTATCTACCTATCTATCTATAATATTCTCCCAATCTCAGCCTTCCACGCGTGTAACTGTAGGGTACATAGCATACTTTTGTATAGGATTACCAGCTCCGTGACGAACCGCGTGCCTGACAGACTTGGCAACTTATGTCAGAGACGAGGTAAGCCGCCATGAAAAAGGTGGCAGTCAAAGTTGATCTGAGATAAGCAACTTGGCATGTTAACAGAGTAAGGAAATACTTGCTGAAAGTTGCATTGACTGTTAAGCATGACTGTGAATATCACCTTGTCATAATAACTGCATATACACATTGCGTATTGATAACACTGTCGACGAATATTCTGCCCCTCACTTGGGTATATTTAGGCCGCACCTGGCAGGTATACGGTATTAAGTACGGCGGGGGGGGGGGGGCATTCATTTTCCCCCCTTCTTTGCCTTCTTTTTTTTTTCTTTGTTTTCTTTGGTGTTTTTCCCTGTGTTCCAGGTTACTGGTGTATGCGATTCTGCGTCTACACAATGTTTCATATACATAAATATCATTGCAGTTTGTGTTATAGTATTAAACATGTTAATGTAGTTCTTCACGTCGTAAAGAGTAGTGGTAACTGTCGACCTAACCATTTACCAGAGCAAAGGGTGAGTCTTCTTGTCTCTTAATCCCCTGTGCTATTTTCTCCGCAGTCTGTTACATTGCAATGAATACACACTTTTTCTTGTTTCTTTTTAGTTTATCTCTGGATTATTGTCTTATTTTTGTACACAACTTTTTTTGAGCCTATCGTGGGCTTCTCTAGCCTTGAGCAGAAAGGCTTTCTGTGGGACATAAGAAAGACAACGTTTAAAAGCGCGTTAAAGAGACGGGGGTCGTAAAAATTTGATGAAACACACCCCTCCATTAGTCAGTGTTTATATTGGCACTAAAACGAAAGGGCAGAACAGGGGACTATTTTCTGGTATATTCTATTCTAATGATTCAATAGGGGCTTATTTCGTGTTTTTTTTTCCTAAATAGTAGTGCTCAGTGGTTTATGGTGCTGTTTTATTGCTGAATATTGTGTGTGTGTCTGTACAGTGAACATAAGAGAATATACGATTGTATGTGTGCTTGTGAGAGAGACAGAGAGAGAGGGTGTGTGTATGTGCATGTGTTTTTTCTTGTTTTATCCATATATGTGTAA
>NW_028234416.1:7251941-7254441 GCF_977035675.1 Penaeus japonicus | reverse complement strand
GCCTACACACTGCATCATCTTACACCACGCCATCATACCACACATACAGGACAAAACAAATCCAAACACCAATACGAAATACGTCATCACATTACACAAACACTGGCTAAAAGTCACCACAAAGCACAACATCACATCACACACACCCAACCATAACCATCCACACACCCCCAACCATAACCATCCACACACCTCAAACCATAACCTTCCACACACCTCAAACCATAACCATCCACACACCTCAAACCATAACCATCCACACACCTCAAACCATAACCATCCACACACCTCAAACCATAACCATCCACACACCTCAAACCATAACCATCCACGCACCTCAAACCATAACCATCCACACACCTCAAACCATAACCATCCACACACCTCAAACCATAACCATCCACGCACCTCAAACCATAACCATCCACACACCTCAAACCACAACCACACACCTCAAATCATAACCATCCACACACCTCAAACCATAACCATCCACACACCTCAAACCATAACCATCCACACACCTCAAACCATAACCATCCACACACCTCAAACCATAACCATCCACACACCTCAAACCACAACCATCCACACACCTCAAACCACAACCATCCACACACCTCAAACCACAACGATCCACATACCTCAAACCATAACCATCCACACACCTCAAACCACAACCATCCACACACCTCAAACCACAACCATCCACACACCTCAAACCACAACCATCCACACACCTCAAACCATAACCATCCACACACCTCAAACCATAACCATCCACACACCTCAAACCACAACCATCCACACACCTCAAACCACAACCATCCACACACCTCAAACCACAACCATCCACACACCTCAAACCATAACCATCCACACACCTCAAACCACAACCATCCACACACCTCAAACCACAACCATCCACACACCTCAAACCATAACCATCCACACACCTCAAACCATAACCATCCACACACCTCAACCCACAACCATCCACACACCTCAAACCACAACCATCCACACACCTCAAACCATAACCATCCACACACCTCAAACCACAACCATCCACACACCTCAAACCACAACCATCCACACACCTCAAACCATAACCATCCACACACCTCAAACCACAACCATCCACACACCTCAAACCACAACCATCCACACACCTCAAACCATCACCATCCACACACCTCAAACCACAACCATCCACACACCTCAAACCACAACCATCCACACACCTCAAACCATAACCATCCACACACCTCAAACCACAACCATCCACACACCTCAAACCACAACCATCCACACACCTCAAACCACAACCATCCACACACCTCAAACCACAACCATCCACACACCTCAAACCACAACCATCCACACACCTCAAACCATAACCATCCACACACCTCAAACCATAACCATCCACACACCTCAAACCACAACCATCCACACACCTCAAACCACAACCATCCACACACCTCAAACCACAACCATCCACACACCTCAAACCACAACCATCCACACACCTCAAACCACAACCATCCACACACCTCAAACCATAACCATCCACACACCTCAAACCACAACCATCCACACACCTCAAACCACAACCATCCACACACCTCAAACCACAACCATCCACACACCTCAAACCACAACCATCCACACACCTCAAACCACAACCATCCACACACTTCAAACTATAACCATCCACACACCTCAAACCATAACCATCCACACACCTCAAACCACAACCATCCACATACCTCAAACCATAACCATCCACGCACCTCAAACCATAACCATCCACACACCTCAAACCATAACCATCCACACACCTCAAACCATAACCATCCACACACTTCAAAGCATAACCATCCCCATTACCGGCGTCTCCCAAGAGCCACATCCCGCCACGTAACCCTCCCCTCTTCCCCTCCACCAGGAACCCGACGCCCGATGCCAGCCTGGGGTTCACGTGGGAAGCCGCCACGGAATTCTGCCTGCGTCACTTGGCCCTCAGTCCGGCCCCTGTGATGATGGATGACTCGCGGCGCAAGGTACAGGCCATTGCATAATTCCCCCAGGGTACAGCGTGTGTGTCTTGGAGGTTGCGTGTATGCGCGCTTGTCAGATGGAATGTATATGTGCTCCTCTCTCTCTCTCTCACTTTCTCTCTCTCTCTCTCTCTCTCTCTCTCTCTCTCTCTCTCTCTCTCTCTCTCTCTCTCTCTCTCTCTCTCTCTCTCTCTCTTTCTTATATATATATATATATATATATATATATATATATATATATATATATATATGTGTGTGTGTGTGTATGTATGTATGTATGTATGTATATATATATATATATATATATATATATATATATATATATATATATATGTGTGTGTGTGTGTGTGTGTGTGTGTGTGTGTGTGTGTGTGTGTGTGTGTGTGTGTGTGTGTGTGTGTGTGTGTGTGTGTGTGTGTGTGTGTGTGTATATATGT
>NW_028234416.1:7196941-7231941 GCF_977035675.1 Penaeus japonicus | reverse complement strand
TTATTATTATTATTGTTACTGTTGTTGTTATTCCATTATTCTTTGATATTGTAAGATCTTTATGTTATTTGATTATTTTTCTGCTGTTCTCTTTCTTTTCTGTTGGCTTTTTCCTAATATTGTACATTTGCATAAAATTGATTTATAAGGAAGTAAATGATTATAAGCTAAGTCTGTAAAAACGTTTCTGCGATTTATTGAGGTCTTTTTGCTACAAAGGCTAACATATTTTTTGCAGAATATTTCAATGATAAGCAATAATGAAAAACAGAGAAAGCTTTAAAAAAAAAATTGTATTTGCATGATTTGAACTTGGCATAATTCCGTATGGGAAATTAATAAAAGACATTCGTTACCAGAGTCCATGACATTGTGCCTTTCTCTATTATGTTATGATTTGCACAGGCATTAAGTTCACTACCACGGAACCTAGGGCAGTTCTCTGGCGCAAAAGGTTTTTCCAGGTTTTCTTGATTAGTGATTTTATCTTTTGTTTGTCTTAGTAAAGTTTTCTTTGTTACTCTTTTTCTCCTAGGATTTTGTTTTCTATATTTGCATTTCTGATTTAAAATGTCACCTTCATGTATGTTGCTTTCAAAATAGATCAGACATGTATTATAATAAGTCCTTTTGTTTTCACCTTAAACCCCAGAACTAACAAAATACTCAGACATGCTAACCCCTGACTTCACAATTCCTGCAGTTGTCCTGACCACCCCAACCCAGTCCCCACCATCCCCTCTCAACCTCCCCAGCCTCCCCAATGATACTCTGCGAGCCCAGGAGCAGCACACTGAAGCACAAGGCTCACCCCTGAGGAGCTTCAACCGCCAAGGAGCCGGCGTCAACTTACTGCCGAACAAAATGAACGTGTCTACGCTGAGCGGACAACCAGCAGAGAAGAAAAACAAAGGCACAAGTCCAGATGATGACGTGGTTTCCATAGATTCAAGTCATGGGCAGGTGCCTTGTAGCGACCCTGATTTCATCAAAGGAGGGAAATCAGGCATGAAGGGAAGTCCATCTCAACAGAAGATTGCTGCTGAAGTTGATAAGCAGAGTGTAAAGTCTGACAGCATGAACAGCAGTGATTCACCTGGGAAGAAGAGTGAGTCTTCATCTGGCTCTTCAGGATTTTACTCACCCATGCTGGCTAGACGCTCCCGCCTAGAGCCTCCAAAAGTCAAGCGGTCAAGATCTCTGACTCGCCTTACAGAAGCTATAAATCAGATACACAACCTTTGTGTTTTTCCTGCCCAGCCAGCTGTTGCTCCTGAAGTAAGTTATTTTTCAGGCTTGAAAATATAGATTTTGAAAAGTCTGAATTAAAAAACACACTCGCATGTACACACATAATAATATTCTTATGTTATTAGGAAGTCTCAATGAATATAAAAATGTGATGAATTGTTTTATATATATATCCAGATGCATGATATACTTGATATTACAATTATGATCCCAAGGCAAATACAGTCATGCTGATTTTATCCACTTTTTTATCAGAATCAGAAAGGAAGCTCCCCACCAAGCAGCCCTTCACACCAGCCTGTCAGTCTCCACCTCTCAGCCCCAGAGGTAATGGGCGCCTTCACCCTCACACCCCTCATTGCCACGCACAGTAGAATAGACAGAGACCGTACCCAGTCTCCCAGGCTTTCGAGGCGGTCTGCGTTCAGGGAAACCATGCAAGATCGAAAACAGCCCAGCATGTATTCCCTTGATTCAGTTGTCTCCCAACCTAGTAGTTGTCCTGATAAGAATTCAAGCCTTGAGGACATAACATCTTTACCCCCTGTGGCCAACCCGAGTGATTCACCCCCTAGTCTTTCGCGTGCTTTTGTCGTAGAGAATGGAATTGATACCTCCAAAGCCCCTGGTACTAAGACACCTGCTGTTCACACTAATGGTGAGGCTTTGGATTCCAAAAAACATGGTAGTGAACATAGACAGAGTAGACAGAGATCGAAAAGCTCAAAGGGGAAACAAAAAGAGAAAGGTACAACTAATCCCAAGAGTGGTTGTGTGTCTGCAGAATTAAAGCATGCAAGTACTGTCCCTAGCAGTCTAAATGCTCAAGGAGACTACCAATCAAGCAAGCCATCTTATGTGTTAGTAAAGAAGGTAAGTGTCTTTTTTCAGTGCCCACTCATGTATCCTAGTTGCTAGGACCTGTAGAACTTTGTATTGCTTTATTATTTCTTATACTTTGATTTTATGTTGAAGTGATTTTATGTAAAGATATTGCTTTTAGATTTATGGTACATGTTATCTTACAAATTTGTTTATCTGGAAAAGGAAAGTTTTATGTGAGTGATGATTAGATTTTGAATCATCTGCTTAACCAAAGACATTATTCTTCTTAACCACAGTAGACTTTCTCTGGATGATTGTTTTCTTACTCAGATCAGAATGCTAGTTTTGCATACCTCTGTATTAGCTGCCATTCTGCTTTGTCTATTGCCTTAAATACACGTGCTGAATTGTTCTTAAGACATCTTACCTTCTACTGTAGGTGTGCTATATGGACAACATTATGTAAAGTGAGGAAATTGTAAAATGATGGAAAGATCAGAGGTTAAGATTAGAATTCGTGTTTTCTCTAGCCATTTATCAAGACAAGCGACTCTCATATTAATTTTGGTAATTTTGTTATAGGTATTAAGTTCAAGATTTGTTTTTCTTTGATGCTCTTTCATTTCTTTTAGTATTCCAATTTACATGTCGGACATTTGTTGACTCTACTTGCATTGTGTTTCATCGTGATTTATCTTCTGGTAGAGTTTGATACACAATGCTCAATTTCTTTTTTCAAAAGAAGTCTCCACATAGTCTGGGAGTAAATTCTATATTTGGTCTAGTAACTATTTGCAGTTGATTGGGAGATTTTTTGTGGCTCCTTCTTGTACATTGCTCACACAATCACTCTCATTCTCTCTTTTTTACTCACTTTCTCTCTCAATCTCTTTCTTTCTGTTATGTCATAATTTCTGGAAGATTAGAGAGCTGTTACCATTTTTTGCAGATAGTTAATAAATTGTTAAAAAGTTAGTTATTTCTCTTAACATTTGTTCAGATGATGGTATACAGATGTTATGGCATGGGCGTCCTTTTTATAAAGCCTTTCTGCATTCTAGTTGTTCATCTTATTTCATTTTATTTTTATAAATTCTTCTATTTCTTTGTTTTCTTAATTTTCTTTCTTTATTTTGTATTTTTTCTGCTCCTTTTTCATTGTCATCTTTTCTGCTTCAAGATATATCCTGAACGACCCATTGGTACATGATGTTTTAGACATGAATAAACATTTTACATACTTTTTTCCAATTAAGAGAGCGCAAATATGCGTATGAATGACTCCTTAGCCTCCTATTGCCAGAGTGATTGTGTTGTCTGTGGTTTGGCATGTGATTGTACAGTTTTTGACTAATTATAGTAATCACTCTTATTCTCACTAATGATTTATTACTAATGAAATAACAGTATTAACAGAACAATAATGATAATAATTTCATTATGCAATACAGTTCATCCTTAACATTACCTTCCTTTATTTATTTGTTAGACATTTATTTTGCATAATTATATTGATACCCCTTTTCATGCATGGCAAGATGATGTGCCAGGATAATTTAGTTCAAGTCTTTTCTTGTGGTTCTTTTTTTTGTGCTATTCTCAAAGCTTGTAGTAACATAGAAACAGTAGCATATTTTGGTTCAGATATATTTATATGTCTAGATAAGTATGTGTTAGTTTAATTTGCTCTTTTAATCTTAGACAACTTTCACCCAGTAAGTTAGGAGTAACACAAGAGACATTAGAATATTATAGTTGTGTAAATTGCTGTATGTGTAGAGGAGATTACAGTACATTTTAGTTTCAGTTATTATTTGCTCATAAGCAACAAATCATTCTTCTTTTAACTGTCACTCAAGCATTTTATAACTGATAGATGTAAGAGACACATCCATATAGATCTGTCACATAGTAGAAGTGCACAGGTAGATATAAAAAAGCTTGGTCTTACTGAGCTCAGATGCGTTCTGGAAGGGCCGTGGTGTGGGACAGTTACAAGCCCATGTCAGAGGACCATACCAGCATCTCCAGCAGCGACGACCGTGAGGTAGGTTGACAGTGAAGGCTTCAAGCCCTCATTGTTACTCACAGGAAATTGATCATAGAGCATCTCAAAATTTTAGAACCACCATCCCGACATTGACTGAATTCAGCTTTGTTTTAATGCCTTTTTTTAATCATATTTGAGAATTAGTGTTTTGCATTTTGTTGAAATCTGAACAGTATCTGTGTAGAAGATATATTGCATTGTTAAAGTATCAAAGACCAAAATTAAACTAGAACTATGAAATACATGAACCAAACATGTTAACCCATTGCAGACGGATAAATTTGCTTGCCCAGCCTCCAGGATAGATTTTATTTTAGAGAGAGACCGCTTGAAGCAATATAATTTGAATCATCCCACTCTCTTTCAGTCATTCATTGTAAAACTAGAGCAGTTTTTGTGTTTTATTTTTTTAATATGTTTTATTGAGTTTAGAGACTTATATGTGCCATATGACAGGCTCTATCAGTGCTGCAGTTAACTAAAATTGTAGTATATTATCCATATTAGCTCATTATTTTCTTTATGCTCAATGTGATGAAGTATTGCTGTTTTATGGGAGGACAAAAGGCAACTTTATTTTTTCGTATTTTTGAGCTGTCATGAACAAATACGAAACATATAACCACCTACAATAAAGGTAACAAGAAGAGGTAGGGAAGAGGAATGAAACCTGTGCTTGTGACTGTGAGTGCCACATTGATAGGTATCCATATTGGCACAGGAGCACATTTTAGAGCAAGGGTTCATCAACTTAGTGTGTGCCATCGCTCTATAGAGACAGTGCATGCTAGAGACCGTGGATGGGTGCCATTCAAGGCTCTCCTGCTGGTGCTAGGAAAAAGTGGTGCCATCTAGGTTTTGGACGTTAAGCTAGCACGATATTACAGTAATTATAGTAATTATGACTGCAGTAGCCATCATCACTCATTCCTTTTTCATAGCAAAATAAATAGCACAGTGATCCAAAATCCCCAAACGTCATGTACGTCATGACGCCCGTCGTCAGGCTAAAGCTCCTACGTTATGTATGTCATGACACCTGTACGCAAGGGGTTAATATGTTTTTGGTGAATAATTAAATATTTTATCATTTTTCTCCACATTGGACTTATGCTCAAACAGCTATTGAAGTATTTTTTCATCAAGTAATCTGTGATTATAGATAGATGGATATAGCACTATAGATTTTATGTACTAATGTCATAATGATCTTCCATTAAAACATTTCAGGATGAAATTACAAAAGATTCTCCTCGCCATGATTATCGTTCTGCATCGCTAGATGAACTGACAAACATTGGCGTTCCTGTTGGATTGCCAATTCTGTCTCCTGGAGATCTAAAGCACAAGTAAGTGACCCTTTGATTTATGGGTTTGTATGCACATGTGTGTCTATTATCTTTACAAATGAAAATATGTGCATGAATGAGTTGATGAATGACTGTGTGTGGATACATGCGTCCTTTTCTTGAAAAAGATGTAGGATGAGTGTACATGCTTCAGCAGTGGAATTGCATATGTATGTGCATATATCTTTGATCTTTTTACATGTGAACAAAAAATAGATATGGCGGGAAAAATCTCTAATAAAGGTGACTAGACATTTATATCTGATAAAGAAAGTCTTCCTACATCACAATGATCTTCCCTTTTCTTATTTTCATCACCAGGAATTACCTCTTTGGTGGCTTCTCGAGTCTGCTCGGAGCTTCAGAATTAGATCGCTATATCCCTAAGCGGTCTATCACCATATTTATTGCTACATGGAATATGAATGGCAAGGTGGTGAATCAGTTCTGGATTTCTTCCCTTAATTAATAGAAAAGCAATATGAAGAAAAAGAGAATACATTACCATTTTCATTTCCACTGTTCATACTTATTAATTTTTAACATTCATTCATTCATTCAAATTACTTATGCATTAATATGTATTTCTGTAATGTTACAGGAACCTCCTCAAAACCTTGAGGACTTCCTGTTGCCAGAAGCACTCGAGCAGGTGCCTGATATGTATGTTGTGGGCACGCAGGAGTCTGGAGGCAGCCGATCAGAGTGGGAGGTAATCAAAAGCATATACTGTATTTTTTGTAATGCTAATCATTTTCACTTTTATGAATCCTAATCACCTTTTTTTTCTTTTCTTTTCTTGATATTATTGTGATTATTATGCTAATGATGATGATATTGATGTATAGATGTGTATTTTAACATTTTATTTTAGGTGCGGTTACAAGCAGCTATTGGTCCATCACATTGTCTCTTCACTTCTGCAATTTTTGGTGTCTTGCATCTCGTCATTTTTCTCAGGAGGGATTTACTCTGGTTTTGCTCAGGTGTGGATAATCCTCTTATTATTACAAGTAGATGATTTATGATATGTCTTTAACCGTGCATATTGTAATGCCACCATTTTTTGAACAGGAAAAAGTTATTAATTTGTTTCTCCCCCTACAGTACCTGAAGAAGCAACTTATAGTCTTCGTCCTGGTGTGGCATACAAAACAAAGGGAGGTGTCGGCATTGGTTTCCAATTCTTTGGTGAGTACGAAAGGGATATGAAGGGTGTTCAATTTTCTTACTAATATTTTCTTTGTTTTTTTTCTTCATTCCATTCTTTTTACCAAAATATTAGATGGCATATTGGATGCATGTAGGTTAAGATGTGTGACATTTTGTTGGTGGTGGTGGTGGCATTCATCCTCAACTTCATTTCACTTCTTTTCTTTTTTCAGGGACAAGGATGTTGTTCATAAACTCTCACCTCACAGCTCATGAGGAAAAGCAACAATACAGGATCCAGAATTTCCGGAATATCTGCCATTCTCTGGATATCCCACGTCTGCTGCCACACAAGTTCAAAAATAAAGGTTAGAGAATTTTCATATATACCTTAACCCAATCACGACGGGGGCATTCTAGCCTTGAATGTCACAATGCCGGAGCTTTCGAACGCTTAGGCCTAAATCAATTAAATGGCTGGCACAATACTGTGCCGCCCGGCCACTGGGCTTTTGAATGAGCGGTACAGTACTGTACCACCCGTCCAGAGAGGGTTAACAATGTTGTTATGAATTTGTTCTTTTTTTTTTTCAGAGTGGTTAGCAGTCTGTGATAGTTGCGTATTCTTGGAAAAATATTTATTCTTGAGATACTTTGGAAATTTAAAGAAATTTAAAAGTGTTTATATTGCTTTACTTAATTCATATCTTCTTATTTTCTTTTATTCCAATTACATCTTACTGGTCTTCTTCCAGATGTCACCCATCGCTACGATTGCGTCTTTTGGCTTGGTGACCTTAATTTCCGTCTGGCAGTTAATCGAGAACACGTTTTTGAACGCCTGAAGCAGCCTGGTCTTGAAGCATACCAACACCTGCTACAATGGGATCAGCTCTCCCAGGCTCAACAAAAGGGTAAGAGAAAGAGGTTGTGATATTTGTAACTGTTAAAAATGGTTAATGGATTTGAATTGTGTGACAGTTCTCCTTTTTATCATCAAGCTCATGCAGAATCTGTATATTTCTTTTATTTTTTTTTACTTCTCATGTAAAACGACTCATTTGTTTGTTTTCAGGTGAAGCCTTCACAGAATTTACAGAGGGAACAATAACTTTTCCTCCAACATTCAAATACGACCCTGGCACTGATCATTATGACACCTCTTCCAAACAACGTGTTCCTTCTTACACTGACAGAATCCTCTTCAAGGTAAAGATGCCTGATTGCATGCTTCATCTTTTTATTATGTATACTATGGTTTTTAATTGTATAAGTTAGCCTTTAATTATTTATGTATGTCATGCTTTTGGTGATGTGATGATACTTAAATATAGATGTATTAGTTCCATATAGATAAGAGTCCATAATGAATCTCTTTTCAGAGTGGACGTGGGGCCATCACATGTTCCAGCTACAATTATTGTCCTCTCTTTAGGACATCGGATCATAAGCCGGTGTCAGGGGTTTATGAATGCAAAATTAGACCTGGAAAGGATGAGTATGTATATCATGCATTTTATTTAATTACATTTTTAAAATGGCAACATATAACTTGCAGAGGATTCTTGTACTTTTATCTTACACATTTTCATGCAGGAATTGATGTTCAGCTTCAATAGGATGTTCTTATTTTTGGTTGATGTGCTAATTCTTACTCTCTGTTTAACTTTTCAGTGTGCCATTGGCTGCAGGGATGTTTAACAGGGATGTGTATTTAGAGGCACTGAGGCGTAGGAGGAGGTTCCTCTACCAGCCTTCTCTGAAAAACTGTCCTGTCCAGTGAGAGAATCTCAACAATTGCATCCTGAGAGGTGAAGCAAGGAAGGTAATTGTGTAGAAAATGCCAGTAGATCTTTCAAGCAGCTAAGATAGGTTTACCTCCATGCAATGAAAAATGCAATGTTTTTGTTATAATATACTGCTGTGCAATAATGATAAATTTGTTGTCTTTATTATTCAAATATTGATGGTGCTTTAAGAAGCATACATAATGGTGCAAATGCAGGAGCTAGTTTAAACAGATTTACTTTCTCTTTTTGATGGATTTGGAAAATACAAAAGAAGGCTTAAATTTCATCATTACATGTCTGTGCCAAATTAGAATCTCCTTAACTTTCAAGGATGTCATGAAAGTATATTTGAGTGCATTTAATCAGTGATAGTTAAGGTAGAATAAGAAGAGTCAACAGATCTGTTTCTTGAATCTCAGCTGATATTTTCATATGTAATATTTTCATGGAAGACTGTTGTATAGTTATTGAATCTTATCATCACTTCCTATTGTGATATATTAATCTACTTAGTAACTTGTGTTTCCCTTTCTGTTTTTGGAGCTCCCAAATATTTTCATATGTGCAGTACAGTAGTCATGCCTCATTTGGAAAGAGGGTTGATGTTCAAGCAGTGCCTGTATTAGTAACTGGACTATTTGTAAAATGAGATGTGTTCATAGGCATATAGAACCAGTTATCATGCTGTATGGTTTGTGATAAAAAAAGTTTGTCGTAAGTGTCAAAGACCAGCAGATTGTAATGGATATATAGTATGTTTTAAGATTTTATTGTTAATAATTTTAATGCTTACCGTCCATAAAAGCAAGGGACAATTTTTTAAAAGGGAAGGAAAGTGGGAAAACATAGTGGGTGAAAAGGTCAACAAAAGGAACCAATTCACATCAGGTCACATGCCCTCTCTAGTGTGGAATATGAGTCTCTTTGGTGAACTGATCTGTGATTATTGAAACATTGCTGTATAGACAAAATTAATGAAGAAATTACTTATCTTTTATATTTATTGCATATATTTATTGGAGATGTTGGAAGGCTTTAATTGAGACTAGAAAGTTGTACTGATGAGGCAGCAAAATCAAAGAACTTGGTTTTATTTTTAGATAAATTAGTAAGTGAAGATTCAGTTACTGACGTGCAACAAGGCCTTCAAATCAACATATTTGAATAACCGAAGACCTGTGACTTGCTAGTTATTATTAAACTTATTTATGTCATCATATAAAAGTGAATTTTATTTGAAGTAGATAAAAAGATTATATCCAAAATATGTTGAGAGCTCATCTTTTGAGGAACATTTGTGTTATATGTTTCACCAGTAGTGTGTTTATTAATTTTCAGTTTATGGCTATGACTAGACAATTTCTGTACCTGTTTTTTTTTTATAAACATACACAGTACCTTTTATGCATCCCATGCAATATTCCCTGATATTTAGAATGTATTTTAAGATATAAGTTTAACCTTAATTTTATGTTTATGATTAATTGTTGTGAAAGATATATAACTCATCATGGTAGTAAGTTGAATAACTCCAGTGAATTTTAGCAACAGAATTTTTGGGAGAACTTGTTCTATAATCCAAGCAGTTTACATTAGTCATCCCATTTCCCTTTTCCTCTCTTCCTTTTTTATTTTTCTTTGCATTCTTCTACTCTGCTCTCTGGTTTCTTCATCTTGCCCCGATTCTGTTCTACCTTATCCGTCTCGCATTTCCTTTTCCTGATATTGATATTTGTTTTCTTCCACTATATTATTTTATTTTGTTTTATCCTTAGAAATGCAGGTATCCCACTTACATTATAGGAGTTGAGAAGTAACAAGAACACAAACAACAAATAAGAATCTGGTAGCTTGCTTGACTGTGAATAAGGAAATATCACTTTTGCAGCTTTTCTCATCTGTGATCTCTCTAAGATATGTGCAGTTATAGTTCATAGAATATTTAGAAGAAAACCGAGGCTTTTGGTAATAGTTTGATAATTAGTATTAAATGTTATGAAACACTTACAACAAATATGTCAAGAATAATAAACATTTTTCTATTCTTTATGACAAGGGATTCCTGTATTCAAGGATAAAAGTTGTAATTCAATGATAATTTTCAATTGTAGTGAATTTATTTATTGTGATTTTGTACATTTATTTCCCTCACAAGGTTAATCCTGTCAGACAGTACCATATCAGTCCAATCTAGTCATCTAGGTTTATCAGTGTATTTACTGACATCTCATTACTTTATGAGCAGGCAGAAAGAGCTGCCAGGAGTGGTGAACATTTAGGAAAATGGTTCAGACCTTATTTAGTATAAAGTGCATTAGTCCTGTTGCTACTTATACTTGCTTGAGTGAAAATGTACATTTCTTTGGGTCCTTTAAATTGGAAAAAGTATGTTTGAACATTTCTGGAGGCAGCTGGGTTTTGTTTCATATTTATGATGATTCAAGTTTTTAATGAACATTTTTATTTTAATAGTAATATAGGTGCAATAGAATGGTTTGTTTGAGATAGCATTTTTGGTTCATCTGTAGACACAAATACTAGTGTATTTTGCATATTAGCCTGAACATGGGAAGAATACAAGTACTAGGAAAAAATATCAATTATTAGAAATTCCTAAGTTTTCATATTAGGAAATCAATATTCTAACCTCCTGTTGCATTAGTGGTTTGGTAACTAAAGGTAGTGTAGTACTGAACTATAGACTAGCGATTATATATCAGATTATAAGTATTGGGACTGATGGCATGAAATTAGCTCACTACCTATAATAAGCATTTAAGTAAGTCTCATAAAGGTAAGCATGCAAACACTGTATTCCAACCAAGATTGTTCTTTGTCTCATAATGTTAAGGGTATAGTTCAGCACAACTGATAGGTGAAAAAAAATTGCTCACACTCCTTCCAATTTTAATAAGGATAATAGTAGTTTTGCAATCAAAAGAATTATTCAAAGGATGTTTTAAATAATTTATATAGATTATTTTGTTTAAGATCATGTTTTTAGCTTAGGAATTTTGCCTACCTAAATTTGCACAGTAGTGTTCCCAAGATAGATAGAACAATTTTTATGGTTACATGTTTCTGGTGTTGAGAATATTTATGACATTAAGCAGTCTTAAGATAATACTATTGCATCTTATATTGAATAACTATGATGATGGGTCTGCTTTAATGGAGGCATAGTTGATTAACTATGAAGTTTGTGAATTTATAACTAAGCCTTCATACATATGAAAGGCAGTGATAAGGGATCCGTAATATAAAGATATGTTATTTTAATGAATACACTTTTACAAATGTTATTTTGCCTTGAAAATAAATTTGTATTGTGGGTATTTTTGTCATAGGCTGTGTAAGTAATTCTATGAAACTTGTACAGTCGTAAAGAGCAATTCAAGATCATATTTTTTATGGAATAAGTTAAAGGTTTAAAAGTGTTATAATCAGTGTAAACTCTACAGTAATGAAGTCTACTTCTAAATCTTGTTTCTGTTGTGGAACAAATAAAAGATGATTATTTCCAATGTCTTTTCATCAACCCAAATTTTCCTTTGTATAAATAAATGTAAAAGTAACAGGTAAATAATAACCATTAAGTAAATAATAAAGAAAAAGAATACCCTCCTATTCAGGAAACTCTGAGGAATCAAGCATACACTTAACCCATTGATCGCGGTATTAAAAATTCTGAGGAATCAAGCATACACTTAACCCATTGATCGCGGTATTAAAAAAAGGTGTGTGCAGTAGGATGGCTGTTTTATATGTCTGGCATGGTTTTTGTATCAGACTCTGCCTTGCACATCAGACGCCAGTGACGAGATATTTGGGCAAGACCGGCACTCGGGGTGATGGAGTGGATAGCCCAGGCTCGCGGCTAGTGCGCCCGAGAAACACGAGGCATTAGGCCTATGCGTTCGAAAACCCCTGGCATTGTGACCATTCAAAGCCAGAATCGCCCCGGCAAGAATGGGTTAAATGGGGATCTTGAAATACAATGACTAACTTCCTTTGTGTCCTATTTTCCTTTTATGATGGATTCATCTACTATAGTTCATCCTTTATTCTTGTCAGTAAGGTACCATAGATGGATGCAACTATTGCAAACCCTCCAATGTGTTAAGGATATGATATGATATGTGTTAAGGTCCTGTTTAACCTACTCACGACGGGGGCATTCCAGCCTTTCATGTTACAATGCCGGGGCTCTCGAATGCATAGGCCTAAATCAGTTAAATAAACGAAGCCGTATGGCGTCACCCAGCGAACGGGCCTAGAATGCGCGTCCAGAGAGGGTTAATATCTCTTAGTTTCTCAAATGTTCAGATTTATACTACTTCAGTCATGTACAATTTTGTGAAGATATATTGCTAGCATAACATTTGCAACAAATAAGGCAGTCTGTCAAATACCTAAAAAATTGTATGATCATCATTGTTACAAAACATTTTAGCAAAGTAGGCAAGTCCCATTCTGCCTACAGGAACTTGATTACTGGAAGTTTCCATTGACTGTAGCGTGTCACCCTTATTGCAATTCTCCCTTGGCCACTGCTTGTCTGATTCTCTTAACAGCTATAGCAGATTTATTCAAGCAAACTACTGCAGTCGCAGTAGACCACTGCTATAGTTTGGAATTATTCCCATAAATAATAACATGAACCAAATGGATAATTGACCAGAAAAACTCCCACTTTTATGCTAATGTGAAATATGCAAGCCAATATACGACTTTTGTACTAGTTGGTCAAAGGTTCAAGTTTCCTGGTGGTAACACTTACATGGCATTATTGCAGTAACCCAGCCCATGTTGCTCAATCCTGAAAGTGTACTGGATGCTGGGTCAGTCCTGGACTACTTACCTTCATGAGGTAAAACACAATCTTAGACACATTATTGGTCAAGGGAGATTTCAATTAATTATTTACAAGTTCTCTCTTCTCCCTCAATGTAATAGGACTCGCAAGTCTCTCTTGAGTCTATATGATTTCTGAGATTATATTTGTTGCATTATAGACAAGATTAAATTAATTCAGCTTTTGTACTGTCTAGATATCTAACTTGTGTTATAAGTGACTTTGTTAATAACCTGGTTTTATTTGATTATTTTATTTATTCAAGACAGGACAACTGTTTGAACTTTTAGAAACCATAATACAGAAATCAAATATTTATATTTCTGATATCTGTAATATTCAAATTGTTCCCTTTACCCCATTGCCGACGGGGGATAAATTTGCTTACACAGGCTCCAGGATGAGTTTTATTTCTGATCGAGGCAGCTTCTGCAACCTAATTTGATTTTTCCCACTCCCTTTTCGTCACTCATTGTAAAGCTAGATCCATTTTTGTGTTTTGTTTTTTTGTGTTTTACTGTTTTTAGAAATTTGTCATATCACAGGCTCCATCAATTCTGCAGTTGACTAAAATTGTAGTTCAGGGTCCATATCAACTCATTTTTTTTTCTTTATACTCAATGTGATAGAAGTATTACTGTTTTAGGGGGGACAAAAAGCAACTTTATTTTTTCGTATTTCTGTGCTGTCACAAACAAACACGAAACTTATAACCATCCAAAATGAAGAAGTAGGAAAGGAAGGAAACTTGTGCTTTTGACAGTGAGTGCCACAATAAAAGGCATCCCTACTGGCACAGGGGCACATTGTATGCATTGGGCATGGTGTGAGTCACCTTCCTCCTCTCGTTCTGTCTGCACATCTTTCATATGCGGTACTTTAGAGCAAGAGGTCGGCAACTTGCGATGTGCCATCCCTCTATGGAGATAGTGTGCTTGCTAGAGACCATAGATGGGTGCCATTCAAGGCTCTCTCTCCTGCTGGTGCTAGAAGAAAGTGGTGCCATCTAGGTTTTGGAAGTGAGTTGAAACCCATTTTGCTTATTCCCGCCGGCACTGTTCCGTTTTTGCATGGCTGCAATGCCAGGCCTCTCGGACGCATAGGCCTAAATCAATTATACAATTGACGGCGCATACCGGCACCCGGCGCTATGCATATTACAAAAATTGCCGTCTGTGGACGGCGCCCGGCGGTATCGGGTTAACCATATGGAAAAGTAAAAAGACAATTGTGGAAATCAAGAGGATAACCATTGTAAAATAAACTAGGCAAGTTACTCTGCTGCTTCTATATTCCTGATAAATTGCCACTGCTTCAGGTTCCTAAACATTCCTATCTTGCTGCTAAAGTGCAGCTGACATTCCAGAAAGTCCACTGTGGAAAATGCGATCAACATTCCAGAATGCATTTCCATGTCAAAGACCTATTATGTGAAACAAATGGTTATTAAAGCAACAGTCTCGTTATATCCCTGTATCCTCAAAGCAATCAGCTGCTAGCCTATGCCACTGTGTAAACAGCAGGATAATCATTACTTCTAGTTACTGTCATTATCAATGTGAACTTACTGCTAGCAACATTATCATTATTGTTAAAATAATATACCCGAGATGTTTGTCAAAAATAGCCTGTCCCACATGAATGTTCAACTGGAAAGCAGTCCAACCTTATGGGTTAAGCAACCCATGCACTTTGGAAAGTAAGGTTATTTGCAGCCTCTCAAATTCTGTTGGTTTGTTTTCAAAATAAGATACAAAAAAGCTGAATGTAACTATTTTCATACAAGTTTCAAATTCCCATCCACAAAGGTTTCATGGAAAAGACAAAGCATACAACAGTAACTTTAAATTATCTTACAATAAATTTTCTTTTTATAACTCCTTTCAGTTCAGTGGTCACTTCTCAAATTAAAACAACAGGGTAAATGAAAAACCATATCCAGTCTATCTACTTTATTTTCAAAAACTGAAGGTAGACAAGGGACTTTGAGTCCCGACAGAAAGATGAAGGAAAATAAATAGCGCTGAAACCTAAAAAAAAATAAAACAATTTCTTATTTTACTGGATTTTCCCAAAATATAAATTGGTACAATCGGCTAGCTTTTTTAAAAATTCATATTGAAATGATTGAAAAAAGACAACAAAAGAGCCTGAAGATTTCCCGAAGTTTGTGCTAGACTTAGACTAAAATACCTGCTCCTCTGTTGCTCCTCAAAATGTCAGTTCATTACTATCTCATTACACCTTAAAAAAAACTTTCCTGGAATATATCTACAGCACATGTTAAGTCTCTTTATTATCTTTTACAAAAATTTCTTTCAAAAGAATTTATTGAAAAATACAGAAGTATTTTTATTGCAGCTATTATAAGTATTTTTGTAAATATATACCATTGATGAGACATTAAAAAAATACAGCATCAAATAAAGCAACTGTATCAGCAGACTTTTCATAATCCCTTTGTACTTGAAAGTCTATCATTAAAAAGATTTAAATTGTTACATAGTACTTTGAATAAGCCTAATACAAAGGGTCCCAACAGCTTAAAAATTGTCCTTTCATACTAATGTTACAGCTATTTTTGTTACAAATTCGTACAAATGAAAAAATAAAATGAAATATTTAAAAAAAAAACGTAAATAAAATAAGTTGACAATGCTCTAGAATACTTATAATACAGCAATGATCAGCTCCTTCAAATACAGGAGCAATTTCATTATCAAAGAAAGAGCATTTCTACTTAGCATCTAATGTTTGCCTCAGGTCTCTCCTCTTCTCTTTCAAGGTACTTATTCAGTCATTTTATGCTCCAAGAGTTTAATAATCAGAGTCATCATCATCACTTAGAGCATAGGTGATTACTTTCTTTTGCCGCCCAGACCGCTCCCTTGGAACAACTTCAGAAATGTCAAAGTCATCAGATACATTCAATGCTGGTTTACCCTGAAATGAACAAAATTTGCAATAAATTAACAGGCACATAATCAGTTCCTTTCTAACTATTTCTTTTAATCTCATCTGATTTCATATCTTCAATTTTATTCTATTTATTTATTTTCTCTTTTTACTAGGTTTACATTCGTACATAAACCCTGGTAACAGTAATTTCCTCACCTTTGGGGCTATGTCATCAAACATGTCGTCTGAATCAGAGTCGTTCTTCTTCTTTGCTGCAGCAGTCTTCTTCGGGCCGGCTTTCTTCTTGGGCTTGGGCTCATCATCAGACATGTCATTGTCAGCCTTCTTCTTGGGGCGGCCCTTTTTCTTGGGCTTGGGATCGTCATCAGACATATCATCGGGGACAACAGTAGCCTTCTTCTTGGGTCCCGACTTCTTCTTGGGCTGCGGCAAACTGTCCTCATCACTGCTGCTGTTGTTGTCCTTGGAGCGCTTCTTAGCAGGAGCTTTCTTAGCTACTGAGGAGGAGAGGAAATGACTGTTACTCCCCACATTGACAACAACTGATGTACTACAAATGCAATTTCACTCCACCTTATGCTAAAAAGTATTTCATACCCGAGGAAAGAATAGGAAAACTCCTTTGTCTACAAAAATGGATTTTAGTGTCTCTATGCAAGCAAATGAATCTGTGTGACACTTACCAACAGGTTCAGGCTCATATTTAGGTGGGCTTGAGGATCCCATCATAGAGTCAAATAGATCTGATGCTGTAGGTTTCTCTGCAATGGAAACAAAGGGAAACTTTAATAGGATTATTGTTTAGAAAATTCTTATGCAAACCACCAAAAATTAGTAAACTTCAATATTCATAAAAAACAAAATGACAGAAGTTGAGATTCAAGATTACTATCCTTAAAGATAGTTTATTTGCTCTTACCTTGTGGAGCAGGTACAACAGTGGTTTTCTTGGGTTTCACATCAAATTCTGAATCTGAATCGCTGATTACTACCTCTTCTTTTGGTTCTACTTGGCTGCAAATATGAAATAGTTTGTTAATAAAATCTTATTTTGAGACTTCTCATGTTTATTTCACATTCTTTTTCATGACAAAAACAAATTTTCTCTTACATATGTACCTTGAAATATAATATATATCAGAATTTATAAACAAATCAATTTGCAAGAAAAGGTAAACTCACCCAGATTCATTCAAAAATGACACTGCCTGAGGTGCTGAGTCTGCCTCCTCAACACCAGTATTGTCATGAAGAGATTCATCACTATCGCTATCTTCATCCTCGCTGAATTGGAACTTGATCTTGGCCGCTAAAAGAGTATACTTTTTAATTAGGCTGATCAAAAAGCTAATAATTACTTCTCATACTGAAATGTGCAGGACTTCTTGCTGATGATCATACTGATATATATAATCAAATATCTGATTAATTTCACTTATATCTATTTTAGTAAACTCAGACATTGAAAAAAAAAACTAAACTAAATGACTCACCTGCAGAGCGTCTCCCTGCAGCACGTTCTCTTGGTTGAACATCATCAGCATCAATGTCATCTTCGTCCTCTTCATCCTCCGACCCTGATTCCCAAGGATTCTTTCCTTTCTTCTTCTTTGGAGATCCCTGTTGACAATAGACATATCAAAGTTAACTCAAAAGACAGGAGCTCTTTTATGCACAAGGATCTAACCACAAGTGAATTAGTCAGATGAGCTTTTATACGTGAAAAATTTCATTCTATTTGTATTTTTGGTCAACATGACACTATATCACCTTACTATTAAACTAATATATATAAGGAAACCTTGTAACATTTGACCAATATGCAATGAAACCATGAAATAATGGACCCTTTCCTATGTATCATGTGACAAACAATGAGTTGACTTAGATAAATACAGAATGTTACTTGCCTTCTTGAAATTGAGCTTTGTCTGTTTCATGCCATCACTCTTCTTTGCCTTAGCTTTCTTCAAGATCATGTCGGGTGAATTGCCCAGACGTGCAGCTAGGGACTTGCCTGTATTAGCAGCCACCAGGTCATCAAAGTCATCATTTTCTAATACTTCCTTCTTCACCTGCAACAAATGTACAGTCATTTCATATATTTAGGTAAAAATAAGACATTCATGGGTCAAAAAATACCAAACTCAACAGGAATATCATACTGTAATTCTGGTAAGGATGATATGACACATGACAAAGTGAAGACCCCTTTTTGCTCTCATGGTCACACTGTTGACTACTTACTCGTTTGCCTTTGTTCTCTTTTGCTGCTGCTGCTTTCTCAGCCTTCTTCTTCATTTCTGGATCAATAGAAGGTACTACTCTTTCTCCAAATGGTGATGGCATTGTCTCGTTCTTCAGCTGTTTGCAAAAACATAATTGTCTTAGAGCAATCGTCTCTTTATAAAAAACAAATGGTATGAAGAAAGAGTAACAGAAAGAATTGTCAAAGTATTAAGGAAGGTGTATACAAAGTTCAACCTCAAAATATTTATACTTGATTTCAATACACTCTTAATTTGAATAACTGCCAAGTTAATAACTAACACAAAACCAGTCAAAAAGCTATTAATATGCAAGGACTAACAAACTTTATTCTGAAATTAACCTTTGTTTTCTTGCTTTGTTTTTTACAATTATCTTCAAAAACACATGAAGAACCAAGTTGCTACTCAATACTGAAGCAAATGTTGTAAAGCAGAGATCACACTGAATTCAATCCACAGAAACACAAAGCCATAACTATGATCCTAAAATTAACTTCTTTAACCCATTTACGATGGGATCAACTGGGATGCGCCTGGTCATCTCGCGGGGTATTTCACAGTGCACAGGCCTGGCAACCTGGGCTATTTAAAATCTGGAGGTAATGACCAGCAGCTACACAGCTGACGAGACATTCATCAAGTAGCCCAGCGGGAAGACCAGTTAAGCCATGACGTAAATGTCATGTCATCCAGTGTTAAGGGATCAAAACAAGATTGAATTGCAGCTAAACAAACCTTTCACATACATCTGGTAAACCCTTTCTTGTAAAATTATTAATGTAAACAAATTGTGAAGAGAAATGCTTTTAAAACATTGATTGCAGCTATTCTAAAACGGCCTTATCTTTCAAAATACTGAAAATAATCTGAAAAGCTGAAACATTCACAAAAGTGTACAAAACCTATACAAACTGGAAGTAACACATGAGGAAGAGTAAACGCTTTGCTATAAAAGAGTGACAAACTCTGATAGTCTTCACAGCTGATCTACCTTTCTATCTCAACATATACAAAACTCATACAAGAATGCTATAAGTGAACAATGAAGTCCTCGAACATGTAAAATCTTGCCAACGGAAGCAGCTAAAAGCTTTTTCGACACATTCAGACAGCACATAGTTGCAGCCAATTTGAAGTACACAACAGAAAGCTACTTTGCAAAAGTGATATTATAAGGAGTGAAGGAGACACAGAAGCTGAAAATAACATTTTCACTACCCTACTTTTCAATCATGCTTCATAAAATTTGAATACACGTACCGGATCTCCACCTCTCTTCATTGGGCCAACAAATAAATGAAAACAAAAATAAGATCCTCATCTCCAAGTTTAACCACTTCCAAAACGAGCCATAGATTAAGATTTCACAGCCTGGGCAAGCCATCTTAAGATATTGGGTTTATATATGAGTCCTTAAATGATAGAATTGCTAAGTAATACTAATTTGCATTTGGTATGACATGTTAGTTATATAACTAAAGTAGTAACTAGCTTGTATGTAGAGCAAAAGAATGCAGTGTGAAAGTGATCCAACCCCACATAAAAGGCCCATAGCAGAAGGATTAATACCAACTGACAAGTACTAGGTAAACCATCAGCAACACAAGTTGATTTTCCCCATATTATCTACAACTTAATTGCACTATTCCATTTGTAGCAATTATAGGATGACAGAAGGTAGAATAATGTTTTAGCATTTCATATTCACACTATAAATTTGAAAGTCCACAAAGAATACAATTTTTGAAAGTTATTTTGTTGTGTAATCAAACAGAAAAACAAACACACACAAACAAACACAGTCTATAAATGGGGCCTTTTTTTAGTTTTAGTTTAGACTAGATAAATGAATATGTATAATACATAAAACAAATTACAAGTCCTCAAACCCTGCACACTATAAGTACATCTAAAATTGAAGAGGATCTAAAATTAAAAAGTCCTAAACATCAAGACAGGTTTCAAAAGCCAATAGCTGGGATTCCATAGATGTCCTTTTATCAACTATTGAATATATATATATTATATATATATATATATATATATATATATATATGTATATATATTATATATATATATGAATATATATATATATATATATATATATATATATATATATACATATATATATTTATATATATATATATATACACACACACACACACATACACGCACTCGCTTCTAAACTGTCTTATCAGGAGGCAGCATTTAGAAAAATCCATCATAATTATCAATACAAATGAGATATTACAGAATGACATTTGTCTACAGGCAACCCAGTCATAGCTTATCCTCTATAAAAAAAAAAAAAAATATTGCAAATTATTTGGTTCTTACCTTCTTTACTTTCTTGGTTGCTGTGCTGCTCTTTTTGTTGGCTGCTGCTTCACTTTCACGCTCTTCTTGTTCTACCTCATCAAGCTGTGGAGATGCCATGCAGGATATGTTGATAAAATATTTCCAGCAATTTTGGATGACTTGCCATTTCAATATCATCTATTCATTACCTACAATTTTCCTACTAATTCTTAATGCTGCTGATCATACAAAATAAAAATACTCAATAAAATATAATAGCAAAATATGTTAGCATTTAGTCCCCAAATCCAAGAAAGTAACAAAAGTTTGGAACAAACATTCACTATCACTGAAGATTTAGAAATGAGATGTCATTATCCCTTGTACACAGAACCTCCATAATACAGGCATTACAAATTTTCAAACACTTCACCTTTTTCAAGAATTCATCAAGATCTGTCAACCACAGGTTTTCTGGGCTCTTCTTTTTGAGCTCTTCTAACTCTTGAGTCTTCTCATCTCGTTTCTTAAGAAGCTCGTCCTTCCTCTCCTTGGTGAGGCTCCACATGGCCATTCCCAGCAAATAGTCATAGTCTGGGCCCTTCAAGTCCACCTCTTCATGGTCGGAATCAGAATGTAGCCCCTCCTCCTCCTCCTGGATGAGTTATCAAAAACAATACTAGAGAACGATGTTTTTAATAACTTTCTGGATACAAGCCATATTCATTCACTTAGATCAAATACTTTCCAAAATATGCATGAAGGAAAGAGTTACAGCAATAAACCAAATAACAGAAAAAATAGAATATACATATGAAGTCTCATGAATAGAAAATATATATGAAGTCTCATGAATAGAAAATATATATGAAGTCTCATGAATAGAAAATATATATGAAGTCTCATGAATAGAAAACATATATGAAGTCTCATGAATAGAAAATATATATGAAGTCTCATGAATAGAAAACATATATGAAGTCTCATGAATAGAAAATATATATGAAGTCACATGAATAGAAAATATATATGAAGTCTCATGAATAGAAAACATATATGAAGTCTCATGAATAGAAAATATATATGAAGTCACATGAATAGAAAATATATATGAAGTCTCATGAATGGAATACATATATATGAAGTCTCATGAATAGAAAACAGAAATCTCAAAAAATAGTGTTACAGACAATAAATAAAGAGTGAAGTGGAGTGAAGTGAAGTGAAGTGAAGTGAAGTGAAGTGAAGTGAAGTGAAGTGAAGTGAATGACAACAACAAAGCTCTGAGAAGAATGGAAACATTATGGAGAGAAAACACAAAATGCTGACATACCAATGCGGCTTCCCTATCTTGCACTCTCTTCCAAGCCTTGACAGGATCAGAGTCAAAGCCCTTGCGTTGGAGCTCGGCAATCATCTCTTTTTTCTTTTTGTTCTCAATCACTAGTCGTCCATCACACTTCTCCAAGATAAACCGTGCCTAAAATAAATAGAAACATGTGTAAAACTGCATCTCATAAGTAGGAGTTAAACTGTTGTCTAATATCAATCATTAAGTACCAACGTTTAGCAGTTAGTAGTAGTTCAGAATAAAAAGGAACAGGCACTTGGTGAGAAATTAGTTCAGCAAATTAGGATGAATATTTTTAGTGCCAGAAGGTGTAAATCTAAATTTCAATACCAAATATACAGTACTTAGCTCCATTTTTTTTTCTAACCTAAAACCTGAAATTGTTGAGGAGGGGGGCTTCCCCTTTATTTCCCCAAATGTTCAAGGTAAGATAAGATAAGAAGAGATAAACATGCAAACCTGGTTGGACAGCTTGGAGGCTTCAGCTTGAATCATGCCCACTAAATACTGCTTTCTCTTGACATAGTACTTCAGACGCAGATCAAAGAATTCACGAAGAATCTCTTCTACAGCCTCAAATTTCCGCAGCACACCATTATGATCAAATAACACCTACAAAAAAAATTGATATAATTGATTAAGTTGTAATTTTTAATCTATGCTCATTATATAGTACGAGATGGTCAAAGCATGCTTCCCAAACTGACAATACCTTAACTAATAAATTCATTGACAAAGTTAATCAAATACTTACAAACCTAAACTGCAATACCTTAACTAATAAATTCATTGACAAAGTTAATCAAATACTTACAAACCTATCATCAGAGCTTCACAAGGTATATAGATGTATAACAAAATGGTCAAAATTGTGGTTCTTGTAAAGCTATTATGCTACCCTTCACTTAAAAAATAATTGTGAGCAATATCAGCAATACTTAAGACCATTTCTATTACTAATGATGAAGTCTCTCACGTTTAGGTACTTTGCTCATCTTCTTTTATCATTGCCTTAAGAGAACAATGACTACTGCTTACTAAAAATTATTTAAATACATCCTAATGATATTAATATGATTAACCTTTCACACTAACATTTGCATTCATTATGTAATAGCAATTTTGTATCACTAATGATAATCATGCGAATTGTATCAATATATGTAAAATAATCTGTATGATCAGACATTTAGAATGAATTTACAATCTGATAGTGGTGATAATGATGCTCACCACAACAAATGATACTGACAGATAAACTGAATTTAACAATATTTACAGACCTATATCAAAATCTAGAGAGAGATTAGACTAACTAATGAGCCAATAATCATGAACACATCAAATCCACATCAAATCCAGACCTTCAAGAAAAAATGCCAATTACATACCATGGAGTTTGTGGAGAGAGAAGATGTAAGTTTAAAGGTCTTGTGAAGGCCTTCTTCCATTGCCTTGCCCAGCTTGGCTTCTGATATGGTTACTGTGAAGCGCACTGTTGTGTCAGTATGATATTCCTTGTAGTCTCTGAAATAGCATACAGCAAAGACAATTAAAAAGAAAAAGAAAAAAACAGACTAGGTAATATACATTTTCTTAAAAAAACTAATCAATACAAATTCAAATACACAATTCCACATAGAGTAAACTTACGTAATTATGGCAGGAGATTTCTCTGAACTCGCAAGCATACCCTCCAGAACTGTTTCTTTGTAAGCTTGGGTCCAAACTCTTAGAGGCAGTTCTGTGATCTCGATTTTGTTGCCTCCCAAATTTGCAATCTCCCCGTGCACAATGCATCTTTGCGCATCAAGTTCTTCAACTGTGCCTCGGAAATCCTTGAACCATGGTACCTAAAATGAAAATTTTATTGATAATCTTAGAACAAGTGTTAAAGAATATAATACAGTTAAATCATATAGAAAATGCACTCATTACAAGAATGAAAGCAACTAAAGAAATAACCCTTTACCATTCGAGTTGGCTCTTCCCCTCTCAACATTCTCTTGAGATTTTCTACAATTTCTCGAGGATTGTAGTTATGAATCCTGGTACTCCAACCTGTACCAATACCTTCTGCACCATTGACCAACACCATAGGAAGAATTGGCATGTACCACTCAGGTTCAATACGCTGGTTATCATCAAAGTTGCTCTTTAATAGGGGATCATCATGAGGGTGGAAAATGTTCCTGGCTAGTTTGCTGTGGGAGAAAAAAAAAAAAAAAAGTTCAAGCGCAGTCAGGATATATAATGTCCATGCACTTATTCCTAAATTTAATAACCGGTTAAGAATATATTACATATATCATAATAGTGATGACAATACTGGCAAACTTTGGTATGATAAAACTGATATGCTCAAGTGATAAAAGCATTTTCTTTTCAAATATCAATTAAATGATACTTTAAATTGCCAATCAGAAAATCCTTGCAATAATTGGAATTAGTACATTTACAGTAACAAGCTAATCTTTCATAAATACTGTACCTCAACATTGTGAAGATGTATCGAGGGCTGGCATGATCCTTGCCTCCCTGCAGTCTAGTACCAAACTGACCAATGGGCTGGAGTAAATTGATATTGTTTGACCCAACATAATTTTGAGCCAAGTTGATAATGGTTGACATGAGAGATGCTTCACCGTGGTGGTATGCTGAATGTTCTGCAACTGAGCCAGCCAGCTGGGCGACTTTTACCTCACGTTTGTCATTTCGTTTTATACATGTGAAGAGGACCTGGGAAGGAAAGTTACTGCTTTAGCTTTCTTTTTTTATCTACATCAAAGTTTTAGAGAATGGGAGAGGAAAGAATGGTGAAGAGAATCTGATGCAACAGGTATGCATCCAAAACTTAGACTGCGAGCAGGATGGCTGGAAAAAATTAACCCACACAGGACGGGTGGTACAGTATTGTACCGCGCATTCAAAAGCCCAGTGGCCGGGCGGCACAGTATTGTGCCAGCCATTCAATTGATTTAGGCCTAATAATTCGAACACCTCGGCATTTGGACATTCAAGGCTAGAATTCCCCCGTCGTGGATGGGTTAAAGGAGGCCTGGTAGTTTGTAGGATGCCTGTGGAACAAGACTGAGAGAGCAAGAGAGCAAGTTTGAGAGTGGATTGATGACATGACCAAGGATATGTGTCCAGTATCCTTTCCAACTTTTTTTTTTTTTTTTTGGGGGGGTAGGTTGCTGAAAGGTGTTGCTAAAGGATAAGATACAAAGTAAGAACTTCTGGAGGAAGAAATGATTGGAGGCCATCTTGGTTCGGCCATCCCTCTGATAAGGGGGAAATGCATTTAATTACACTTAATTACACTTGAAATCTAGGTAGAAAATTTATTATGAACAATAAATAAAAATCAGAATTCACTATTCATAAATGGGGTATTCTAGGGGAATACATAAATCAAATAAAAATTCAGACCAAGCTTAAATAAACAAACCTTTCTCTGGCCAGGCTTTAGACCGTCAACCAAGCATGGAATGGATCTCTCATTATCAAGGTTGGAGAAGAGAACCAACTCCTTGTTGACAAAGTCAGTGTATGAGATAGCTCTGGTGTCACGCTCATACAAATACACCTCTGGTAGACCCAACTCCTTGCGGCGTTTGCACTCCTCCATCCACCCTGTCAACCATTCCTTACGCTGTTCAATGGCTTTTTTACTGAAGGCCTGCAAACCGAAGAGAAGATGAAATCATATTGGGTAATATAACTTTAGAAAATATTTAGGGAATAATAATTTACCAAAAAAATAGCTGTAATTGTGGTAATATAAAATCAAATATCACTTCTAAATAATTGTCAAATATATTAGCATTTGTATCTAAGAATTCAAAATGACTGGTACAACACTCACCATTTGAATGGAGTGATCATCTTGTGCACCACCATAGTTGAAGCGGATTCTGTGCCGCACCATGTCATGAAAGTACTCCTTAGCCTCCTTTGAGGTGGAAGTACCCAAACCTATAGAGAGAGAAAAATATCAAGTTCCAATAAAGCACAAACACATTCCTACTCAAGTCTCTCAAATTTCTCTCCAACAACCCAAAACTTAACAAAGTACCTTTGGACCAAAAAATAAATACCTTTGTAGTACTTTATCTTGTAACTAGGCCAGTTATCCTTGGACTTCTTCCATTCCTCAAATTCAGGTAAAGAGTAGAAGGGCAGCTCTTCCTTGCCCTTTGTGGCCTTGACAATGGGGGTGATGAACTCCTCCATGAAAGTGTGTCTGAGAAGGGTGGGCCAGTTGTGGTGGATAAAGTTGATCAACAGACCTTTGATGTGAGAGCCATCCTGGAGAAAGGGGATACAAAAGGTTTTAGGATTTCTATTCTCATTCCCTGAAACAAACTGCCTTCATCTTCTGATTTTCCAGACATTTCCAATTTTTAACAATAAAAGACTAGTCTTTTTCCTTTACCAATACACAGAACAGATTAAAGTATTTTGAGTAGTCTCCTTTAGATATACCAAAGGCAGATTTATTATCTTATTCTGAATGCAGTATTTAATTCAGTAAAGAAATGTAATGACATGAGTCACTCTTTTCTTCATGAGCATCCTCCCACCTGATCCTGATCTGTCATGATCATGAGTTTGCCATAGCGGAGACTCTTCAGATCATCCGACGACTCATATTTCTTCTTGTATTGGAGTCCCAAGATTTTGATGATGTTATTAATTTCAGCATTCTCCAAAATCTTTGCGTGTGAAGCCTCTCGTACATTCAGCAGTTTACCTGAAATATGGCTTGGTAATAGATGATGCAAGACAAATGAAAGTGACTTCTGTCTTCAATCATTGATTTCATATTAATCAGATAGTCAATAAAAAATAAAAGCCTTTAAAAACAAGTATTAAAAAAACAAATGAAAATAGCAATAACAGTAAATTGAAAAATAACCTTGAGAGTGAATTTTGTGAGACTACTATTCAAACTCCAAATGTTTCCAACCAATAAAGTAAAAAATATACATATAGATACATAAATGCATATATACATGGAGAGGGAGAGGGAGAGGGAGAGGGAGAGGGAGAGGGAGAGGGAGAGGGAGGAGAGAGAGAGGGAGAGGGAGAGGGAGAGGGAGAGGGAGAGGGAGAGGGAGAGGGAGAGGGAGAGGGTGGGAGGGAACAGGGAGAGGAGAGAGAGGGAGAGGGAGATGGAGAGGGAGAGGGAGAGGGAGAGGGAGAGGGAGAGGGAGAGGGAGAGGGAGAGGGAAAGAGGGGGGGGGGAGAGAGAGAGAGATAATGATAGATATACAAATATAAATATAAATACATATACATACATATTATATATACATACACATACATAAATATACACATACATATATATACACACAAATATATATATATACATAAATATATATATATTTACAGACAGAGACACAGACAGACACAGAGACACAGACAGACACAAAGACACAGACAGACACAAAGACACAGACAGACACAGAGACACAGACAGACACAGAGACACAGACAGACACAAAGACACAGACAGACACAAAGACACAGACAGACACAGAGACACAGACAGACACAGAGACACAGAGACTCACTCACTCACTCACTCACTCTTATATATATACGTTTATATATACACGCTTTTATATATGCGCTTATATATATATACATAATAAATAAATAGTCACCACACCTCTGAGTGGGAAAACCCCATATCTGTCTCGTCCAACCACACCAAGTCCAGCTACAGCCAGGGCTTTAGCTGAGTCTCCCTCAGTAAGGATGAGAGTGCAGTCAGACGAAAACTTTGTTCCAGCATCATTGGCATCCTCCAGCTTGGGTATACCTGTGAAGCAAGACAAAGAAGATATTTTAACATTCTGAGGGCAGCATCCACTATGCAACTTACTCCCACACTGATGTTAAAATATGGTAGTTGAGCAAAATCAAGAACCACAGATCCACAACGAAAAACGTGAACAGCAATATTACCAGCAATATCTAAAGATTTTGTCATGTGAAAGTGACAAAACTTTGCTCAGCTGAAAAAAGTAAAACTGAGCTAAGCTAAAACAATCATAAATAATATCCAACTGATCTGAGTAAATTGGGTGATATGTAAACTGCATGAAATTCAATAGGTCCCTTGAGAAATGAAATCCACCCCTAGAATTTATATCACTAAGGACGAGTATTGTTTTGTTTATAAGAATACCTATAATGATATAGAGGGAATTATGCAATTGCTTATGATCACAGTTAGTGCCCTGTGTGCTTATTCTTTCAATGATTCCACTGGGGTCTTAAGGGAGTCATGCGCCGCATTGGGTCGAAAAATCATATTTTTTTAATAATTGTGTGTGAATTCGTCACAGTCAGACACATCATCTGACATCGCTGGCGGTCATACGACGAAAACATTAGGTTTAAATGGCCGATCTTTAAATGGCCCAAACGACCTTGACGCGGAGAGGGAGGCGTGGCAGTGACGCAATTATCCTGTATATGCTGTTTTTTTTTTTTGCATATTTTATGTTATAATATGTTTACGGTACGATAACTTCGGCACAACAGCTGGGCACCTCAGATAAATGCTCACAAGAGTCAGTTACCCTGATAGCACACGAGAGAGATGATGTCCCTTTTTTGGCGGTGCTTTATTACGTGTTTTTGGTGTATTTTCTTGTGAATAATTCAAAATGTCTCATGTGAGTGCTAAAAGGAAAGCGTTTATTGACTCTAGAGTAGAAAACTTTCAGAAGAAAATGAACAGACCAACAAACACCTGCTGAAGCAAGTAGTCATCAGCATCCCCACCCCATTTTGGCAATGACCTGGAGTGCCCTGGAAGTGACCTGACCTCCCAATAATGACTTCACAAACCTTACTGATGAAATACATAAGTACAGATTCCATATTAACCCATTCACGACGGGGGCATTCTAGCCTTGAATGTCACAATGCCGGGGCGTTCGAATTATTAGGCCTAAATCAATTAAATGGCTGGCACAATACTGTGCCGCCCGGCCACTGGGCTTTTGAATGAGCGGTACAGTACTGTACCACCCATCCAGAGAGGGTTAATAATTTTCCTTGTCATCTACATGTTGTAATGCAATGAGCAACATAAAATCGCAATTATCTCGAAACTTTTTTTTTTGCATAAATGTTGGAATAACTCGGCGTGTAATGCATCAATTTTAGGAATTAATAATAATTTTTTAAAGGGCATAATTAAAGATAAAAAAAAACTTGTTTTTGCAATTGTCACTGTGCATTTATTTTTTAAGATAAGCCTAAAAGCCCCCATAGTTTTTTAGATGAGGGTTTCTTCTATGTATAAACGAAAGGAAATAATCATTCTCTCAATAGTTAAAAAATTATAACACTTTCTAAAGTCTCTCAAAATCGAGGTGTTTTTATTTTTTACGCAAAAACTATTTGTGTGATTTTAATGAAATTACGTATATAGTAGCATTATATGACAATAATTGACATGTTAAATTTTGATAAGCCTACTTAAAAAACTGTTGTCAGGAGAACCGAAAATCGTTAATCGCAGTCATAAGATAGAACAACCCCCTTAAAGGGAGTTTTCAACTTAAGTAAATGTCTAAGTTAAGGAACTACTACACTCTAAGTCAAATGATCTAGTGTTAGATAATGACCAATAGATACAATCAGTATTTTCACTGTTCAATACTACTATTTAACATAATTATACTGTAAATAAGTGGCTTCATAGCAGTTATTGCAGAATTATTTATTATAAAAAAATATTGTTTATTAAATCATGCTGATGTTCTTTGAAAATATGTAATTTCAATTCAACTAGTTTTAGAGTATGATTCTTTGTATATGTATGTATGAATTATCTGTAATAAATTCTTTCTAAACAAAATGAAAGACTAAATTTATTTCCCAAAAGTTGATTAATTTCAGTAATAATAATGTGCACAACTAGCTCATGGTGATCATTGCCTGTGTTTGATTGACACATTAACCCATTCACACCGGGGTGGAATTTCGCCTACTCCCGGTCATGCCGGGAAGATTTCAAGCGCGCAACCGTTCGTGCTGGGGTGATTGCGTCTAAAGTGTAGACATGTGTAGAAAGTACTGCTATGTTCAGAGGAGGTATATCAGTCGAAAAAGATGTTACAGCACTGTTTTTTTAGTGTTTTTTTTATTCCTCAGCCAATTGCAATTGATTTTACGATAGTCTTTCGACTCAGATCATCTTATTCAACAAATCAGAAACAGAAATCACCATGACGTAATCAATATTACGTATATACCTGTGACGTCATTCATATTACGTCATATCCCATTTTCTACTATTTAGAAGGATAAACTAAAGTAGCAAAGACAAATAAATTATGAAAATCGAATTGTATTCAGCACGTCGCTACTGGCCTCCCGGCGCAAGGGCCGAAAATGTAGCCCGTGCCAGGACGTCATCCGGGTCCGGGGCTTTTTTTCGACCACGTGTCATCACGTCAACCGGCGCGAATGGGTTAAATGACTGCTGGGTGATACCTTATCAACTTTGTTCCACTAAGTTCTTTTGTAAATCAAACTCATGGTATAGTTCACATCAGAAGCTTAAATTTCTCTCCTTCTCTAATGCATTATTATAGCTACCCCAAAGCATGGAATTATGGCATAATCTAGTATAATGGCTCCAATACTAACATCTATAAATGTGCAATATTACTAAATTGCAATTTTAAACACTATTTACCTTTCAACTTGTTTTGTTTCCTGTTGGCACATTTGGACTGAAGCTGTGCTTGCTGCTTAAATCTTGCCCATGTCATGACAGCTTCAACAATGCCACACTTCATCACATTATTTATGAATTTGTCTGACAATGAACATTTGGAGCCAAAGCTTTTTGCCTGTAGAGTCATGTTCTCTTTTGTCTGGGAGTCGAAGGTAGGGTTCACAATCAAACAATTTACGAAGATCCACATGTGGTTCTTGATCTGAAAGAAACATTGTTCTATTAATTAAAAATGTAAGATGGTTATATAAATAAATTAAATTAATATGTGAAATTATCAATCAAGAAGATGGTAAAATAGAAACTATGATCAAGATGTTTTCATAAAGGCTAACCTCACTCATTTTTACTTCATTACACTAACTATATTTTTACTGGTGTGTATAAAACTGATTCAATCTTTCTGCTGATTTACTTTAATGTCAGCAACTGAAAGACAACCTAGTAATTCAAAATAAATAATAAATTGTTGTATCTGAATTTTCCACCATGACCATACCTGGAATGGTTTAATCTGTACACCACTCTTGTTCTTTTTCTTGAGAGTTTCAGTTAGATTTTTCACAATCATGTCTGTGACATAGTCAATGTGACGTCCTCCCTGGAATAAGAACAATAAACATCAGCTTGAATACAAAACATAAGGTTGTGACATAAGATATTTCTGAATTTTATATGCATATCTTGTTTACATTCAAAAACTAATAATAAACAGACTGAGTAAATCTATGATGGACCTAAAAGCAGTATGTTTACCTTAGTTGTGGCTATACTGTTTACAAAGGACATCTGCTGGAATCCTTTGTCAGAAAGTGCCACAGCTACCTCCCAGCGTTCACTGACATTCTCATAAACAGCCTTCACTGGGTTGTCAGCATCATCCACTTTGTCTTTCAGGTACAAATCTACATATTCCTTGAAGTTTTTCACCTATTAAGAAAAGAAATAAATTACAGTCACGCCACAGACAGTAAGAAATGACAAAGGGAAGTTTAAAATAAAGGATGAAAACCTCAAGTGATTGCCAGATTTATAAAAAATAAAGCAAGAGAGGGAAAGACTGGTTCACTTTCTTACCGGGACACGTTTGCCATTCAGATACACTTTGACGCCTTTAGTTGATGCTGCAATATCATATGCTCTCCTCGCCATAAGGGAAACAATGTCCTTGTCCAGGGTCTCCATCTTAAACTTAACAAGATCTGGAGAGAATGTGATCTTTGTGTAATCTTCACCACCATATTCCTTGATCTTTGCATCACTTGTCTTGCTCATGTTTGATCCCCAAGTCTGAAAGATAAAAGTATCGTCAGTAATAAAAATGATAATATGGAACCATAATCCACTAAATCCATTCAAAACTGTATTATCATTTCTAACAAAAAGGATAACTTTACCTGCTTGAAATTCTTCTTGTATTCTTTAGAGGCAGTTTCTACAACAAATTTGTTACTGAAGATATTGCAAAGCTTGGCACCATAACCATTTCGACCTCCGGTAACCTTCTGTTCATCATCATTGTAGTTTGAAGAAGTGAGGAGATGACCGAAAATCATGGTGGGAACATACATCTTTTCTTCCTTGTGCATGGCAACTGGGATACCTTTTCCATTGTTGAACACTGATATCACATTGTTCTCCCTGTAAAATATTATAAAATACATTTGATGCATATAAATAGCAAAATATATTGAATACAAAAACAGAAAGTTCTTTTGTTATTCAAGATTCATTTAACTTAAAAGAAGTTGAAAGAAATTCTCTCTTTTTAATACTTACGGGTCAATCTCCACCTTGATGGTGTCCATCCCAGGATCTCTTTGCTTGTTATCAGCAGCATTGACTAAGATTTCATCAAAAATCTTATAAAGGCCTGGGACAAATGAAATCTCTTTCTGCACAATCCTGTCCGTCTCATTGTCGAAAATCCACATTTGTTCAGTTGTATATTCCACAGAACCTGAAAGACACAATTTTATGAAATTAGAAACTTTTATAGACATACAAATAGCTAAAGGCCTAAATAATATACTTTAACCCATTGCAGACGGGTGGTAACACCTGATGTCATGAACATTTTTTAACACTTCCAGTTTGGCTATTTTGCCAAATGGCAACAAAGAAAATGTTTTGCCAAACTATGTACTTCTTCAATAAAATAGTGATGTTACAATGTGTAATGTATATTCTACCTTTCTGGAGACCAAAAGACTAAACTATAGCTAACATCTGCTAAATATTATCATAGCTATACCAGTACCCACTATAAGTATCACATGACAAAGCACAAAAAAGTGGAAATAATCTTCAGTACTTTAATGTAATGTATAAACAAGTAGTAGTTGGGCCAAAAAATCAGTTGTGAGGTAAAGCATGAGGCTCCTTCCTTTCACAAGCAAACTAAATTGCAACCCTGAGTCAATTACATAGGCCCATCCACAATGAGATAAAATCATAAAGATAAAAGTGAACATTTTCTGTAGTGGGCTCTTGGGCTTATTGAGTTCTTTATTAATCCCGGAAACACAGAGAATTTCTGGATCATCTATGCTGAGTAAGAAATCAAAGGATGTCTCAAGGATAGCTGCCTTTCTATTACTGACACATTGAGCGGTCATAATTTGTGTAATTGTAAAAAGGATGATAAGATCAATGGAGAGAATTAATATTTTCGTGTTTTCAACGCATGTAAATCTCAATGCTAGTAAACAACTAACATTATACTTTTGTATTCAAGAGTGTAATATATAAATATATTTGAATGTATTACTGTTAAATGTTTAGATTCATTAAATAATTATAGAAATGGCATATACAAAAAGCTTATATAGATTTTGATATCATAAATCTGACTGTCAGACCTTCAATTTCAAGACAGGGAAAGGATCAGAGGCTTTGTTCTTTTTAAATCCTGGCCAAACATGTGCCTTGAAAACCATACATGAATTTTAGAATCTACTCATTTGAAAAAAACACGTTTGCTACCAAAGGGTCAATGGTATATTTCATAAACATTTGTAAAATATACTTTACCCTAAAAAACTCACCAATGTAGGTGTCTGGACGGAGTAGGATGTGCTCAAGCTGAGTCTTCTTTTGGTAGACTGTCTCCACAGACTTGGGCCCCTTCTTGGTGGCCGGTTGGGCCACCATTCCGGTGGGTGGTATGTTGTTGGGGACATCCTGGAATTCCATATGAACCAGTTAATGAAAATGTTTACTGAAAGATCTTTGCATAAAATAATTTAATTTCAAAGCATCATAACTGATTTTCTTTGTATATGATTTCAGTAAGACTATAGAAATGAAAGACCTTTATACAAAATTATAAAACTAAAAGTCAGTAAAAAAAAACATTAGCTGATCTTTCAATTACCACATAAAGACAGGTCCCTTGTTTCTACACAGAATCTAAACCTTCCAGTTTACAAATAAAAGCAAACAAACAAACTTATAAAATAAAACTATCTGGCTCAATCATACATGGTACATCAGAATCCAATCAATATTTGTGAGAAATAATACCTACATTATTAAGTTCAATAACATATCAATAAATCAATACACCAGTCACTTTTTCTTAAGCTATAATGAATAAATGTTAGTGAAATTCTGAACAATGTAACTGTCATCAGTATTCAGTGCTAAAACTACTCATACTGATGTGTGAACATATTAAGACCCCTGTTGACCTGTTATTCTTTCAAATGAAGTTTTATCTTTAAGTATATCTGATAAAAATAATAAGTAAAACAAAATCCAGTTTCATCATAATTTCAAGATGAAATAAACAAATGAATAAACAAACAAATAAATAAATATATAGACATACATATGCATATATATAAAAACATGTACATATATATAGATATAAATGCATATATATATAAATACATATGCATAAATATGAATATATATGTACATCTATAAACAAATACGTAAACATATGTATATACAGGCAGACAGATGAATACATATACATGTACATATTCTTGCACTTCTATATAAAGATACATGTTATACATACTGCATATGTATGTGTGTATGTGTGTATGTGTATGTGTATGTGTATGTATAAGTGTATGTGACTGTGAATGTGTATGTGTATGTGTATGTGTAT
>NW_028234416.1:7179441-7181941 GCF_977035675.1 Penaeus japonicus | reverse complement strand
TATTCCCTGTACAGGTGCCACTAGGTATATCGACATCCGCGCAACCGCCAAAGACTTTTCAATCGGCAGAAAAATGAGTTCATTCGAGCAAACTAATTATCACACTTTCTATCGAAACGGCCTTAAGTATTTCAAGACTTAAAAAAATGTTTCAGATGGGATATGAGCTTTAAAACCATGGCGAAATATTGTCATCCAAGAATCACTGAATCACTGAACATACTTAATTTCCAGTCCGCACAAATGCAGTGCCACGTTTTATGTTCCCGCAAAAGAGAATGCAGTCTGGCTTATACTTGGTGATAGGATGTATATTTTTTTATTTTTTTCTATTACTGTTTCCGTCATATTGATTGAATTTTCCTGAATCAGTAGCGCAAAAAATAATAACAATATTCGCTATAAAGCATATCATAATCTTAAAACAAAATTAGATGGAAATCTCCCGAATCTTCATATTCCATTGTTTCAACTAAAGATTTATCCTCTGTTTCATTCATCCTGAAGCTGGGTTTGCAAAAAGCATCTTGAATATTGTTCTGCGCTATTGTCTTCCATTATCTCAGTGTACCGCCCAGACATTCCACACAAAATCTGGCTGGGTAAGAGGTGACGAGTTCCTCCTATTTGATAAGAGCAACAGATCCTGTGACTGATTTTTGCCATTTCGAATCGGTTCAGCGTCAATGAGACACTGTAGTTCTGACATAGTCATTATATGGTCACAGCAAGCGTCCTATGAGTGGCACCATGCTTCCAATACCTCACCCATGCCAATCCAGTAAAAAAAAAATGTTACAGGTGATTCAGGACGCTTAGAATACCCACGCTTTCTGGTCAGGTGCCTAGAGTCAGTTTAATCCTTTGCTACTGGAGCTACAGCTTTTATGCTAATTCCCTTGGATCCTGCAAGATTTCTTGTCTCCATTGATAATTAAACGTGGAGCCAAGACTTAACAAAACCTTCTTGACCCTGCATACTACATCAAGTACTTCTTACATTTCCTTCATCTGATGGGTGACAAGTGCCGATGATAAATCACATTGTATCAGTCAAAGGATTGATTAATGTGGATTATCTGCCGTGTCAGTATCAGTCCTAGAGTATAATCTCGTATATTTCCACAACTTCCATGGTGTTCCTTTCTTTCGAACTCAATGGGAATTCCTAACAAAGCAGGTTGTTTACACCACAAGTCTCATCCGTACACGCCATACTTTTCCATTTAGACTAATCTTTAGAATGTTTGCTTAAACCTCTTTCTTTTTTCCCACTTTATCACAATCCTTACAACGAGCTTCAAGATGTTCAAATCCTTGATTTGTATCCCACTTTTATTTTAAGGGTGTTCCTTTAAAGTTATCCATCTCTTCAACTCCTCGCTGTAGGCTTCCGTACGAGAAATTTACGATCTCACATCTGAATGCTCTATCGCACACAGTATTCAATCTATAAGGTAGATTACTGTCTAATTTATCTACATACTACTTCTTCACAAATACAGCCAACAACCCAGATGCTGAAACTAGATGTCTTAAGAACCATATTCTCCAATTTCTACAAAAGTTATAGCTCGCCTTAGCATTAAGTTGACTTCCCGTTCCTGATCACTTATGGCAACCTGTAACCACTTTCAACCTCTTCAAATAATTGGTTAAAACCTACTGTTGCTTCCCTGACAAATGTACAGCTCCCCAAGGTTACACTCACAATAATAACGATAATCATTATGAAACCAAATGAATATATATTACAAAAAAATGCATGTATCTGCAATGCAATTCTAAAATATTATTGTGTATTTAAACCGCATTTTACCTTTTTATCACTAGACTAAATTATACGTACGATGAAATTACCAGGGCTGTATGAACAATTAAATTAGAATATTGCATACATATATTTACTGATGCATCCATTTTGCAAACACAGCATATAATTGCATAAAATAATCCCAGCAGATATGTATATCCAATTTGATGTCCATTCACAATTAATCACTTCTTACATTTCGTTTATCGAAGTAAATAATGGCATTTATAGAATTACAATTTCATGCAAAAATGTAAATGTTCCTACTTTAAAGAAACTGCTTGGCCTTTCTTGTTTATCACGTGAGTTCTTTGAGTGACAAAGAGTGCGTGACTGTCGTGGCACTACACTGACAGAAGCTGAACGAAATACAAGTATCATTCTTCATGGATTTTCCTCATAGTGAAATTACAATAAGAATTATCTTTGAATCCGGATTGTCGAAGATTAAACGTGTTGATTTTTACAAGATTTATTATCATTATCATCATCATTATTATTATCATCATTAATATTCTTGGTATGGCTATCATTTATTGTTATCACTATCATTATCAAGAATGATTATACTGAAGGTGATGATCGTCATCCTTATTATTATTGTCATTATTACTGTTCTCGTCATTACCATTACCATTATTGTTGAAGTTATTGCCAGTAGCAGTAGCAATAATATTGATATAATTA
>NW_028234416.1:7149441-7151941 GCF_977035675.1 Penaeus japonicus | reverse complement strand
TCCCCTCCCCTCCCCTCCCCTCCTCCAACTCCTCCTCCCCCTCCTCTTCCCCCTCCTCTTCCTCCTCCTCCACCACCTCCGCCTCTTTCTCCTTTTCTCCTCCTCCATTTCTTCCATATCCTTCTATTACTTCTACTACTGTTTCTTCTCCTCCTCCTCCTCCTCCTCCTTTCTTGCCAAATGGTAAAACGACAGTGTGACTCAGAGGCAATCCCTTCATAATATTCTATGCCAAGTTCAGTAGATTTTTCAAAACCAGCGTAATAAGTCAGAAGTGGAGTGACTTGCGGGCATCTGTGGCTATTTCCAGAGCAGTCATATTAAATAAAGTTACACATTCGATGAATCGGCCTTCCCCACTTCCGTCTCCACCTTCGCCGCCTCCGTCGCATTTTCGCCCCGCATTCTGGCATCGGCGACAAACCGGGAATTTTTAGAACCTAATTAGTATCACAGGTGTGCCCCGTGCAGGTGTGGCAGGTGTGCCTCGCGGCCTCAAAGGCGGGACCGCGGGAGACGTTTGATGAAAGTGCCCAGAGAGAGGAGGCGGGAGGGGGGTAGGGAGGGCAGGGAGAAGGGAGGGAGGAGTGAAAGAGGCAGGGGGGAGGAGAAAAAGTAGCTACTTTCCCCACCCTTAGAGAGGTCACAAGAGAACATCGGTGGGTGGACGGGTGGGCGCGCGGTAGGAACTATGGATTGTAATAATCTTCATGATTATAATAATCATATAAGGTTGTGATAATGAAGGCCATGAAGACGCCGATTATGATTAGGATGACCATGCTGGTTGTGATGATGATGATGACCAAGGCGTTCTCGATTAAAGTGATGAAGACGGTGGTGATGTTGAGAATGGTATGGCGATGGCGACGATGGTGATTGATGATGATGATGTGGGTGTTGATGTTGGTCCCTGTGACTGCGATAATGGGAGCGAATGCGAGGGAGCAATCTTTTCGTTTCGCTTAATTCAGAATTCTTCTTATATTCTGTTATCTCTTTACATCAAGATGGTTTAATTTCCCCCCGATTAATCGCAAATATATTAGTAGATCTTACTATATGTATGTACATTTTTTTACAAACTTAATTCTTTAAGGTTTTGGATTTAGCGCAAGTGTCTCGCATGAAAGTGACTTTAATGAGTACTTCCATTCAGTTTTATAGGAGCAACTTTATTTTCGCCTGTTGATATTTAATTATATTTTACTAGCGCTCTGGGCTGTAAAATAAGGCAGATGGCATTTGTGTTTATTTGTTTTTCATTGGCTTTGCGTATATATGTGTGTGAATGTGTGTGTGTGTGTGCGTGTGTGTGTGTTGCATGTCTGTATACGCATGAACGTGAATGTTTATGCATGTACATTTACGTGATTTTTGTTTGTGTATACATATGCAATTGCCTCTGTGTGATTGTGTGTATACATGTACATTTGCCCTTTGCCTTTGTGTATACATATGTATACATATACATTTGTTTCCTTTGTATTTATGTGTATATCCGCTTGTCCGTGTTTAAGTGTCTTAGATCACCACTATAACACCTCGATTTCACCACCTGACTTAATCGGTGCAAGCCCGTGCGATCGCCTTCGGATAAACAGTGCCATAAGTGTGGCACCTCTCAACCGACGGCGCTTCCAATGCCGTCTTGTGACAGGACCGGCAATTAGAACGGGACTGGAAAGGAGGACTTTAGGCCTAAGCGCAGTCGACACAAGTTGCAAGTCATTCTGCCGGACGTGGACATGACGGCGGAAAGAAAAGGAAAAGAAGTACAAAGGGAGGAGAAGGAGGAAGGAGAAGAAGAGGAAATGATAAGAGTATGAGGAGGGGAAGGTTAAATGGCAATGAAAGAATAAGGAAAGGAGTAGAAAAGGGCAATAAGAAAATAATAGAATAAGATAAAGAAGATTAAAAGGAAAGAAGGAGAACACGAAAAGAAAATTATTAAGAACAAGCATATACAGATAAAGATAAATCACAAGAGAAAATAGGAAGTATAATGCAAAGAGAAGGGGGGGAGCGAAAGAAGATTAAGAATATATATATTGATAAATGAGAAGGGAAAGGGAAATGGGAATTACAAAATGGAGAGCAGAAACCAGAGGCTCCAGGAAACAGCATGTAGGTAGTTATGAAAAAATATCATAGTCCTTTTTATAGGGCTGAACGAATGCAGAATGTAGAAAGGCTTGGGAATGAGTTCCGTAGGAAAGTATACCGGTAGAATTCCGAACAGCGCCGTGCGACTTCTGGAGATCTTTCGGTATTCAATCAATAAAGTAGTCAGAATTTGCATAAGAATGTTTATCATAGAGTAACTTTGTTAGTTTTCAGATCCGTGTTTGTTATGAACATTTATTTGTTTTGATATTTCCTTTCTTTTCCTTATATTATTTCGTTCGAATATTTATTCATTCTTTTTAATCTCATTCTGTGTTTCCTTATTCGTCTGATTGTACTTTCCTCCTTCTCGTCTTTCCCCCATTGCCTCCTT
>NW_028234416.1:7131941-7134441 GCF_977035675.1 Penaeus japonicus | reverse complement strand
GAGTCGGAAATGTATTTTTATTTTGTTTTATCACATCGAATCTTCCCCCGATTAGGCCTTTGATGATTTTTGTTTGTTTTTTATTTGCTGTGATACAGACTTTTTTTTACAATGAATAGAGAGAAAAGAGAAATCGCAGTAACTCTTCCTGTATATATATTTTTTTTCTACAGAATGTTGTACTTCAATAAATCCACATAAGCGGACGGAATGCTGAATATTTAGACATCTATCTCAAATTTACATTATTTTTCCTTCCGTATTGAAAACACATAAGCTACACCTGTTAGATTTATTCTATATTACACACGTATCTCAGCACAACGCAAATTCTACACATGCATACCAATCACATACACCACACATACGCTAACACCACCTCCTATTACCACTTTTATCTTTTTCGTCTCTATTTTCACTAACATATGTTAAATTCATTATATATCAAACATATGCCTCTCCCCAGCACAATATAAACTCTGCACCATCACACATATATCACTTACACGCGTATACCAATCACTTACACGCCACACTGTCACGCGTATATACCAATCACTTACCATACTATCACATGTGTATACCAATCACTTACACGCCACACTATCACACATATATACCAATCACTTACACACCATACTATCACATGTATATACCAATCACTTACACGCCACACTATCACACATATATACCAATCACTTACACACCATACTATCACATGTGTATACCAATCACTTACACGCCACACTATCACACATATATACCAATCACTTACACACCATACTATCACATGTGTATACCAATCACTTACACGCCACACTATCACACATATATACCAATCACTTACACACCATACTATCACACATATATACCAATCACTTACACGCCACACTATCACACATATATACCAATCACTTACACACCACACTATCACGCGTATATACCAATCGCTCACACACTACACGCGCTAACGTCATCTCATTGAAGAGCGACCACTTCGACCTCTTTTCCCCTCTCTCGTTTTACCATGTCCGCCCTTTCCCCACAAGAGCTCAAGTTCGAGGAGGACGACGGAAGGGCTAGTCTCTCCCTCGACCTTGAGCTCGGTGGACCTGCTGCAAAAATCGTATCGGATTTCCCTTCGAGTTTGGCTTCGGCTGACCATGTTTGTTTGTTTTTTGGCTACTGTTTGTTGGTGTGGTTTGGGTTTTGATTGTTTTGGTCGTGTCTTGGTTTGTTTTGATACCTCTTTTTTCCTGGTTTTGCTGTATAGTTTGTTCGTATTTTTTTCTCTCTCAGTGATTATTACCCTCCTTTTTTTCTTGCTTCTCTTCTTTATCCTCGTCTCGTTAAAATCATTGTCGTCGATGTTACAGTCGTCGTCTTCGTCTCCATCGTCATCATCATCATCATCATCATCACCATCATCATCATCATCATCATCATCATCACCATCATCATCATCATCATCATTATCATTATCATCATTATCATCATCATTATCATCATCATCATCACCAATTATCACGTGAGAGAGAGAAAGAGAGAAAGAGAGAGAGAGTGAGAGAGAGAGAGAGAGAGAGAGAGAGAGAGAGAGAAAGAGAGAGAGAGAAAGAGAGAGAGAGAGAGAGAGAGAGAGAGAGAGAGAGAGAGAGAGAGAGAGAGAGAGAGAGAGAGAGAGAGAGAGAGAGATAAGGAATAGAAAGCGAGAGCGAGGGGACGAAGACAGTAAGGACAGGTGCGGAACCCTTGGACGTCCCTCTGGTAACAACGGTGACCCAGCTTGAGGTCGCCATGAATATGTATCCTTTACCCTATACATACGCCTGTTCCTTTCGCTCCTTCCCTCCTCCTCCTCTTCTACTTCTTACTACCACTACTACTACACTATTACTACTCTACTACTACTACTATTACTACTACTACTACTATTACTATTACTATTACTATTACTATTACTACTTCCACCACCACCACCACCATTCTTTCTTCTTTTCTTATTCTCCTTAGATTTTTTATTAATTCTTATTCTCCCTTTGCTTCTCCTTCTTCTTCTTTTTTTTTCTTCTTTATCCTCATATTTCCTCCTCTTCCTCTTCCCTTCGTCCTTCAGTTATCCAAACGTACCCAGGCGCCCGGCATCCTTGCACCTGCTCGCACACAAAAGGCTTGGCGTCTGCTAGCCCACCTGTGCCTTTTCTTGGGGTCACCTGCAGCCCGGCTGGGACGCCCACTGTGACATTTGTTAGGACACCTGCAGCATCTGTCAGGTCACCTGCGGCACCACCTGATTTGGTATCTGTTAAGGCGCCCGCGTTTGTCAGTTATGGATACCCGTTGCGATATCTATGAGGGTAATTGTTATAAGAATGCCTGATGAGGTTTGCGTTTAGATTCGTTGCTTGTATGTGTGTGTATTGATTATGTGATTATATCTATATTTTTTGCTAGGACACCAGGTGATAGGAAGAGAGAGAGAGAGAGAGAGAGAGAGAGAGAG
>NW_028234416.1:7124441-7126941 GCF_977035675.1 Penaeus japonicus | reverse complement strand
TTCAGTTAATAAATGCAACTCTTGCTCTGTAATATTCAAAATGTGATTTTCATTGTGGCTTGTTTTTGTGTGTATTTATCTACACATTAATGTTAGTATTTCTATTTCTTGTATTTTAAGGTATTTGCTTTTTTTAAGAGGATAATTTTTCTGGTCTTTTTTATGTTTTATTTCGTTAAGAAATCCGGACTGAGAATTATCGTATGAAACTGTTTTACTCTTTTCCATGCTATGGCGTTCCTTCTCCCGAGCCCCTGCGGCAGAGGGTTGGCTTACATCCGGTCGCCGCTGTTGCTGTCGGTGCAGGTGTCTCTCTCAACCCCCCCTCCCCCCTTCACCTCCCTCTCCCTCTCCCTCTCCTTACCTCTCTCGGTCAACACCTGCCGGACCCTCCGTCTTCTCCCACTCCTCTTCCTTTTCTTCTGTCTCTTACGTCCCCGCCCCTTCTGTCTGTGTGATTATCTGTTGTGTCTTCTCTCTCTCCAAGCGTTCTCTCAAGACGTTTTTATTCGGTCACCACGAAATTCTGGCCAAAGTTGTTTTTATTTTCGCGTCTGTCAGTATGTCACATTGCTCATTGGATGTTGTACGCGTCCTCTGTGTTGTGTTAAACTTCATCTTTCTTTTCAAATGTCTACAGTTTTTTTCTTATTTTCTATTTTTATTTATTTTCTCAGCGACTACCTGTTTATGTTATTTTTTTTAAAAGATAGTCAACAGGTGTGGCCAGACATCTCACACACACATCCGGCGAGAAGAAACATAGAAAAAAATAAAGTAACGATATTTATTTAGGTGTATGCAAGAGGGCGATTATTTCCTTGTTTGTTTGTCCGAGGCCTATTTTTGTCGCCGTTGACCTTGGCGATGACGCTAACTTGGTGTGCAGTTGGTGGAGCCAGAGGGGAGGAGTGGGCGGGGAAGGAGCGTTGATGAGGGAAGGAGGGGAGAGGAGTAAAGGGAGGCACGAACGAGGGAAATGGTAGAGGAGGAAGAGAGGAAAAACGGAGGGGGAAAGAAGGGGAATGGTTGAGGAGGTACAGGAGGAGGAGATGGGAGGGAGAGATTTTAGAGTAATAGAAGAATTCAAGAAGAATTCCGAGAACGTGGAGTACACAGGGAGAAGCCGAGTTAGAAAAAAAGAAGAATAAAGACGAAACAGAAAAAAACATCACCCTGCGGCAGAAGCAGGAACTGACACCCTGAGGCAGAAACAAGAACTGACACCCTGACCTTGTTTCATAAGTGTATTGAAGCCAACCTCACGCAGCCATCACTACGAAGGCCATCATCCAGACGCTCTCTTTTATTATGATCAAAGTGCAATTGGCTGATTCGCTCCTTCATATACGCAGATCGAGGTCGCATGTCGCGAGGTCACTCTGGTTCACATCTCGCTGAAGTCGCACGTGTTAGGGCTTGGCAGGGCTGGGGTGGGGAGAGGTTTAGGAGGGGGGGGGGTGAAAGGAGAAGAGGAAAAGATAGAAGGATAACTGAGAGAAGAAGGGGGAGAAGATAGAAGAATAACTGAGAGAAGATGGAGAAGATAGAATAATGATTGGGAGGAGGATGAAGGAGAAAGAAAGGAGGAGAAGACAAGAATAACTAAGAGGAAGTCTAAGGAGAAATAAAGGAGGACGAAGGAAAAAGAAAGGAAAAGCACGAAGGAGAAAGAAAAGAGGAAGGACGAAGAAGAAAGAAAGGAAGTGGGCAAAGTGTGGTGAGGACGAATGAACAAAAAGGAGTAGCGGAAGGATAAAGAAGAGGAGGCAAAAAAGGGAGAAATTTGAAAAAAAAGAATAAAAAGAAGAGAAAGTGGAGACAGAGGAGGAGGAGAAGGCAGGAGAATAAGTGAGAGGAGAGCTAAGAAAAATCAAAGAGGAGGGAATGGGGAAGAGTAAGAGAAATAGAGAAGTAAACATCATGAAAAAGACATAAGAGGACAAACACAGTGAAACATAATATGAAGGAAAACAAATATATCAAAGGAACTAGAAAGAGAAAACGGAATAGGAAAAAAAAAGAAAAAGTTTATAAAGGTAGAAGCTTTAAAAGAGAGTAGAGAATGACACAGGAAAAGGGAAAAGAGACGACGAGAGGCATAGAAAATATGCCAATGAAATAAAAGGAGGGAGAAAATGTAGCATCTCGTCTCAAGTAGGAACGAAGAAGGGAGGGAAGAGGAGGAGAAGGAGAGGGCTAAGAGAAGGTGGTTAATATGACCGCGGTTCGTTTAACCCTGCGACAGGGAAGATAAATCAGATGAAGCCCTTGTTATGGAATTAGCGTGACGTCATTCACTCTCGTTTGTTTATTTTGACTGAGCGTTCCGGACGCCCGTGTCGCCGCGACGAGAAATGAGGGCGAGGTTTTCTTTCTTGCTTGCTTTGCCTTCAGTGTATCCACGATATCGGTTTTTGTCGTCATTTCCAAATCATCTTCGTTTTTGTGAAGATTTCCACTTTTTTTTCTTTCTTTCTGTGCAAAAGTCCCCCCATCA
>NW_028234416.1:7079441-7089441 GCF_977035675.1 Penaeus japonicus | reverse complement strand
ATATATATAATATATATATATATATATATATATATATATATATATATATATATATGTGTGTGTGTGTGTGGTGGTATATGTGTGTGTGTGTGTGGTGTGTGTGTTATGTGTGTGTGTGTGCGTGGTGTGTGTGTGTGTGTGTTGTGTGTTGTGTTGTGTGTGTGTGTGTGTGTGTGTGTGTGTGTGTGTGTGTGTGTGTGTGTGTGTGTGTGTGTGTGTGTGTGTGTGTGTGTGTGTGTGTGTGTGCGTGCGTGTGTGCGTGCGTGTGTGTGTGTGTATTATTTCTTTATTCATTTATATAAAAAAGCCCAGTGCTAAAGGGAATTCTCGAGGCGCGAAGAAAGGCCCAGAATTCCCCGTTGCCCCAAATTAAACGTGATGTGCGAGATAGAGCTGTTCTGGGCGCGTGACAGCTCTCCCTCGCGGACCGGAAGTGAGACTGCCGATGTCGCCGAAGCCGCGGGAGATACAGTGGCAGGTATACCGCTGAATATGTTACGGCATTATCATTATTGTTGTTATTGTTATTTTTTGTTGTTTTTGTTATTAATAGTAATGTTATTTTTATGATCGTTTTTATTATTCATATTATTAGTATCATTATCATTATTTGTAGTCGTATTATTGTTGTTATTATTGTTATTGTTGTTGTTATTAAGTGTTTTATTGTTGTTGTCGTTGTCCTCCTCCTCATCATCATCGCCATTGTCATCATCATCCCCATTTCCATCATCCTCATCATCATCACCATCATCATCTCTTTTCTTGTATTCTTTTTCAATGGCTATATCATTTGGCATTTATCGAAACCAAAAGAAATGTCCAGTTAATGAGAAAGTTAAAAAAGATAATGAGTGACATGAGTATTTTCGCGATAACTAGAACTCACAGGCATGTTTCTAGACTCGCCCATTCCCCCGTTAATTTGTCATTCTACAAACTTTGCGAAGTTATTTTTATTTTCTTTTAGGACGAGACAAGAATTCTACAAAGTATGGGGTGTGAATTCCCCAGTCTTCCCCTCCCCCCTGCCCTCCCCTCCCCTTCACCTTCCCCTTTGCCTCTCCCCTCTATATGGGCTGGAGGAGGAAACTTTCTCCCCTCAGAGGAGAGTGCATTTGACTACGCGCGGGTTGGGGGTCTGGCTGGCATAGGCCGATGGCGAGGAGGGAGGGAGATGGGGGGGAAGGTAGGGAGGATGGAGGGGAGGTAGAGTGGATGGAGGGAACGGTTGAAAAGGAAGAAGGTAAGGTAAAAAGGATGGAGAGGAAGAAAATAAATATAGAGAGGAAGGCAGGAAAGATGGGGGAAAAGGCAAGAAATGTGGTAAAGGTGTTAAAAGACGAGCGAGAGAGAAAAAGAGGGTAAATGAAGAGTGCAGATGAGAAGAGGATTTAAATACATTTTTATTAATAGTATATTTTATTCATTTTGTTATCAGAGTCTCGATTTCACAGACCGTCACGTATGGAACAGGAAGGGTACCATCTATTAGCAAGTTGTAAATTCGTTGTGGGATTATGGTTCTGAAACATAATTTTACTTGATTGCTTATTCTTTCCATTTTGCATTTGATTTATATAGGAAATCTTGTCATCGTTTATTGCCCGATGTTGTTTTTTCGTATGATGTATTCCCTTATTTATTGGTTTTATTATGCTAACTATGATTATTCAAATGAACCAAATAATTCTGGTGGAGTTTGCTGTGCGATACCACGTGGGATGGTTAAGAAGTTGTCTAGGCCTACGTCTGAGAGGGAATTAGCGCTGATCAATTGTAATCGAAAAGGCTGCTTGTAAGATCGTTTTGAAATCGTGAATTTAAGTCTCGCATTGGCTAAAGAAAAGGGGAAAACCTACCTGTGGAAAAGTGGACTGAGCAGGGCAGTGTGGCTGCGTGGTCGAATGCGCCCGGTCAGGTGTGGCAGCGTCGTGGAGGTGGCGCTGTCTCTCTCTCTCTCGAGGGTTGGTCGCTTTTCTCCCTCTCTCCCTCTCTCTCCCCTCGCGCCCGTCCCCTCCCCCTCCCCCTGCCCTCTGCTGGCACCGTGGGCGCGGCAGCCTCCCCTCACACAGTGTGCGCCAGTCTCCGGTGTCGCGAGCAGCTCGTGAGCGCGGCGCCCCGCAGCGAGAGATCACCAAGCCTCACCATCTCGGCGAGTGTGTCACCGCGTCTTGGTGCTCTCCTCGCTGTCCCTCGGTCCGCCGTCCATCCATCGGCTCTTTCATCCACTCATTCATCCATCGGGTCGCGGGTGTGTGTGTGTGTATGTGCGCGGGGTACTACTAGCGTGGCCGTTGGATTCCGGCGCGGTCGTCGTCGAAATCCTCGCGCCGCGTGTGTCGTGTTGGGGCTCGAAACTCGAGTGCGGGCGAATGGGCGCAAGTGACAGTGTGGGGACGACCGTAGAAATATAGTCCTTGTGTGTGTATGTGTGAGTGTCTATAGTTAAACACGTGTAAAGTGTACCGTGGAGACCTTGTGCGTTTGTTGCGTGAAGAGAACCGCACAGCTCTGGGCTTACGCTGACAAAGATTGATGTCTCGTCCAACACCTGCACAGTCGTCGTTCTGGTCGTGGAGCTCTGCGTCGCGACCTCATCTCTAGGTAAGTGAAATGGGAAGCAGCGCGGTTCGTGTCTCTGTGGGAGTGGGCCAAGAGCGAGGGGAGGCGATGAAGGAGAGGGGAAAGAGAAGGAGAAGGAGAAGGAGAGGGAGAGGGAGAGTGATGAAGAGGGAAAGAGAGAGTGATGAAGAGGGAAAGAGGATGGAGAGGGAAAGGAGAAGAGGGAAAGGAGAAGAAGAGGGAAAGGAGAAGAAGAGGGAAATGAGAAGAAGAAGGAAAGGAGAAGAAGAAGGAAAGGAGATGAAGAGGGAAAGGAGATGAAGAAGGAAAAGGAGATGAAGAAGGAAAAGGAGATGGAAAGGGAAAAGGAAATGGAGAGGGAAAAGGAGAGAGAAAGATAGAGAGAGAGATAGAGAGAGAGAGAGAGAGAGAGAGAGAGAGAGAGAGAGAGAGAGAGAGAGAGAGAGAGAGAGAGAAGGTAGAAGGGTGAGGGAATAAGGGGAGGAGGAAGTGTTCATTTCCCTCACCTTCCCTGCACATGTTATGGTCTCGGTTTTGGAGGAACGTCGGAGGATCTCGCTCTTATCTCTGAGTGCCTCTCTTGTGGAGGGGAGGGGGGATGCTGGGGGCTGGATGGGGGTGATACGAGGGGAAAAGAGGAGAGAGAAGGAGAGAATGATATGGTTGAAGTTGAGGAGGGGGGGGGGGCAGAAGAAGTTGGAGGACGGTAACGAAGCGAGGAAGTGAAGCGAGAGAGAAAGAGTTGGAAGCGGTCCTGCTCCCCAATGCTGTCGCCAGGTGAAGACGTTGAGAGATGAGGCAGAGCAGGCCTTGAGGAAAGAAATGTGCCATAGGCCTACATCTGTAGAGCTTACCTTCTCTTAATTTTGTCTCAATGCTGCAGAAGAAGGAGAAAAGGACTGAGGATGCAGATGTTGAAATTGTCAAGTTGATGAGCGTAGAAAGTGATCTTGCAATTTCAAGGCATTACAGCAATATTGACTGCGATGTGCATGTGTATGATGATAGTCACGTGACCACTTATCGCCTCCCCCCCTCCCTACCCCCTTTCTTCCTGGAGGTAGGGGAAGAAGAGGAGAAGGAAGAGCTCTGGCGGAGGAGTTAGATACATGCATGCTCACGACTGGGATTTCTCTTGTGCAGTGCATGACGCGGAGGTGTTGTATTTTGATGCTTTGTCATGGTGTGTAGTTGTTAAGTACTTCTCGGTGACGCTAAGGTTTTGATTGCGGTCGTAGACGTAATGAATGGCTAGTTATATGTGCCATGAAGACGTAAAAAAACATGAAGTTAGAATGATGCATAACTATCGGTAATACATATGCTTCTATTTTTGTAATTCCCATGACACAGTTGGCTCTGCTGTGGATCTTTTTGTAAAAATGATGTGATTTTACGTTATAGATTTTTGCGATAGATGATTTATTTCTCGAGGACTGCCATGATTTAAAGTGATGATTCACGGGGAATACTCACTTGTACATTACCTAGCAGATAAATGTTGAATAGTTTGATACTAGTTGTCTAAACGAGGTATATGAAAGTATGCTTTCGAGTAGATTTTCTATATGGTTTCGCTCGGTATGATTAAACGTGGCGGCAAAAAATCACACTCACTCTTAATAAGCATAAATTATTGCCCGGTTCCGCGTGTTGATCAGTGGTGAATCACTCTTTCTAAGCGTGCCAAAGTTACTCATCCTTACCCTTCCCCTCCCCTTCCCTTCCCCTCATCCCTCATCCCCCCATTTCTTCCCTTATGATTTGTACTCATTCCAACTTCATTATTCCATTAACTTATCCACCCCATCACTCCCTCCCTCTCGAACCAGGACTCCTCCTCCTTCCAAATCTCCTTTCCCCCCTTCTCCCTTACCCCATTACTCCTTCCACCGATTTTCCCCTTTCTTTCCCTTCCCCCATCCCCCCCCTCACTCCCTCCACCCCTTTCCCCCTCTCCTTCCCTTTCTCCCTTTTTCCCACTCCTCATTTACCCCCTCATTCCTCTAGTACTCCCTCACCCCTAATACTTCCCCTGATACTCCCTTCCCTTAATACCCCCTTGGCCCTTCCCCTAGTGCCCCCTTAGCCCTTCCCCCCAATACCCCCTTACCTCTTCCTCTTATACGCACTCCCCCCCCCTCCCCCTGTCAGCAAGCCAATCGCTCCCACCCAAGCCATTTACGTGTTATCAAAGTGCTATAAACTCTTAAGTGTTCGGTGTGTCAAGTGCCGCGCCGGAATACACGGGACCGACGCGGACGAAAAGGCTTCCGGCCCGTGAGATAACGATAAGAGCTGAAACGGATCGATTTGGAGACCTCTGGGTTGTGTTTATTTGTTTTATTTTTAGTCACAAATACATATTTTTTTGCTCTCTGTTCTATTAATGTATTCTTGTAGGAGCGAAGGTGGTGGGGGATTGGATATCATGAACGGAGGGACTTGTATGTCAGCGGAGGCGAAAGTAAGATTTAGGAGGATTAGATGACGCGTAATGGCATGTAAGGTAACGGAGTGATGTCTTTTATGATTAACGTATTTGGATATAAGCGGAAATAACGCATCACCTTCACTTTTTATGACATGCTGGTTACAGTTCATATGGTTCATATATTTTGTAGTTTTTGGTTCTTGTATTTTGTTTATTTTGTAACATTGCGTGTCAGATATTGCGGATTTATTATCCATATAAATTTTTACTTTGACTTTGATAATCAAAGATAATGATGGGATGGTGGATAATCTTGTTAGTAATTGACCAACATAATGGTGATTGACGGTCGAAGTGTTTGTGATGATAACGGATAATTAACAGTAATAGCGACAGCGATATTGTTATTTATTTTTATTAAAAATAAAGCATCGCAGATTCGACACGCTCCACCCTTCATGTTTTTTGTGCTTGCTTGCTTGCTTGCATTAGATGCTTAACCTATTCAATTATTGTTCATTTTTCTAAGAACTCGGGCGAATGGGTTTGTCAGTAGGTCATTAGGAATGAACCAAAAACACTACCAAACACTCCGTTCTTGATTGTTTGTTTGTTGAGATGGATCGCTTTGATGAGTGAGTGGGGATACTTTTTAAACGAACCTTTGTGTGTCTGTTTGCCTTGGAGAGCGTTTGTTGGTACGTGCCTTTGTTTCTCTCGCTCACTCCTTGATTCTCGCTCGCTCTAGCTCTCTTTCGCTCTAGTACTGCTCTTCTGTTCTCTCTCGCTCACTCCTTGATTCTCGCTCGCTCTAGCTCTCTCTCTTTCGCTCTAGCTCTCTCTCTCTGTCTCTCTCTCTCTCTCTCTCTCTCTCTCTCTCTCTCTCTCTCTCTCCCCCCTCTCTCTCTCCTCTCCTCTCTCTCCCTCCCTCCCCTCTCTCTCTCTCTCTCTCTCTCTCCTCTCTCTCTCTCTCCTCTCTCTCTCCTCTTCTCTCTCCTCTCTCTCTCCTCTCTCTCTCTCCCTCTCTCTCTCTCTCTCTCTCTCTCTCTCTCTCTCTCTCTCTCTCTCTCTCTCTCTCTCTCTCCTCTCTCTCTCCCCCTCTCCTCTCCTCTCTCTCTCTCTCTCTCTCTCTCTCTCTCTCTCTCTCTCTCTCTCTCTCTCTCTCTCTCTCCTCTCTCCCTCTCTCTCTCTCCTCTCTCTCTCTCTCTCTCTCTCTCTCTCCTCTCTCTCTCTCTCTCTCTCTCTCTCTCTCTCTCTCTCTCTCTCTCTCTCTCTCTCTCTCTCTCTCTCTCTCTCTCTCCTCTCCTCTCTCCTCTCCCTCTCTCTCTCTCTCTCTCTCTCTCTCTCTCTCTCTCTCTCTCTCTCTCTCTCTCTCTCTCTCTCTCTCTCCCTCCCCTCTCTCCCTCTCCCTCTCCTCTCTCCCTCTCCCTCTCTCTCTCTCTCTCTCTCTCTCTCTCTCTCTCTCTCTCTCTCTCTCTCTCTCTCTCTCTCTCTCTCTCCACACACACGCACACACACACACACACACACACACACACACACACACACACACACACACACACACACACACACACACACACACACACACATGGACAAACACACACAAACAGAAAAACACATACACTTACATAATACATCTATGACGATTATGAATGTACAGTACAGTATACGTGAATGTATTTGCGTGTGCGCGCGCGCGTGCGTCTGGCTCCTCTCCACAGCACGTGTTGCCGATGTCACGGTGCCAGATGTGGCTCCTCTTAAATAACCTCATGTCACTCATGTCTCCCCTTGTTACTGTCCATGTTCACCCTAGCCTTCATCTTTATTCTCATTTTCTCTTTCTTTTCCCTTTGTTTACGCCCCGCTCCCACCTTCATGTCAACAGGCCTTTCCTAGTCTTTTGATTCCTTACTTCTTTCTCCCTTTTTTTCCATATTTTCGTTTATCTTTATCATTTTTATTTAGTTTTATTTAGTTTTCGAATTTAGTGTGTTGTTGTTGTCTTTTTGGTAAGGTTCTTGTGCGTTTTACATTTACTTGTGTTTTTATTGGTTCTTAGAAATGCTATTTCTTTTAAATACATTTTTTTATTCATTTAGAAAAACTGGTGTCTCAGGGAAAATGTTTTTCTCGCCTTTTTTTCTTTTTTCTTTTTTTTTTTGTCTCAGATTCGTGACTCAATGAGAAGTGGGAGGGTGGAAAGGAGGGGGGGGGGGGTGGTAATGCTTATTCATGCGAGAGTGACAAGACAGGGCAAGAAGGGGCAGGGGTGGGTGCCAAGGGGGAGGGAGCAGGTAGATAGGAAGGGGAAGGGAGAGAGGGACGGAGGGAGGAAAGGAGGAGGAGAGGAGAGGAGAGGAGAGGAGGGTCAGGGGGGAAAGGAGGGGGAGGAAAGGGGTGAAGAAGGCACGATTTGCAGTGTCACTCTGCTGTGATTTCCTCTTAACTGTCTCGGGAGGTGAGATTTATTTTTTCTTTCATTTTTTCTGAATTGGTCTGCGATCGTTTCCTGTTCTTAATGGTTATTTTTTTCTTGTATTGCTGGTTTACCGTTCAATTTGTAGTGTATTATTCCTTATTGTATTGTTCTGCGTATAAACTGCATAGTTATTGTTGCAGTAAGTATTAGGTTTTGTCGTCCTTAATGTACGTAAAATATCACCTATGATCGTTTATTCTTTGTCATTTTTTCGTATTCTATCAACATTGTTATCCATGTTAAAATCATCGTTTATCTCCACCAACGCCTGCATTTACATTCCCGTTACATCGGAAGTACGTGTTTCGATCCGGGCAGTGGGTTGCGACGATTACCCGTTACGGAACTGATTTCGTTCACGCAGCGACAACTTGATTTTTTTTTTAAGGGGAGGGGGGGAGGGGGAGTCTTTGTGATGCTGTGTCTAATTCATGTAATTATTGTGTAATGGTTATTTGATTTTTATTATCTTTAGGTTTGTAGAAATAAATGTTTTGATTGACAGTAGTGATGATAGTGATAATCTTGATGTTATGATGAATATCGTCTGCTGTCATAATCAATTATTTTTTTTTACATTACTGTGGATAATTTGTTTTTTATCAATGGTGGCTACGTCAACGGTAGTTAAAGAACTATTCAGTTTACGTACGGGGATTCAAGGTATGATGAGTATTTTTAAGCCAACCTCGTGGGGTTTTAACATAAAAAGGATTATATCTCTCTTTCTCTACTCCTGTCTCCCTTCATCCTCCCCTTCCTCCTTTCTCTCCTTCGTTCCCCGCTCTCCCTCTTTTCTCTCTCTCTCTCTCTCTCTCTCTCTCTCTCTCTCTCTCTCTCTCTCTCTCTCTCTCTCTCTCTCTCTCTCTCTCTCTCTCTCTCTCTCTCTCTCTCTCTCCCCCCCACCCCCATCGTCTCCTAGTCGTACCAGAACGAAAGGAGGAAAGGGCAGGGTGACATTTCAGTTCTTCTTTGAGCTGTCTCCCGAACAAGGCTGGTCAGCGCTCGTGTGGAATCGAATGTAGGTCAGCCGTTCAAGTATGCATTGGTACTTTGTGGGCTTTTAAATGCTTCCTGTCATTGTGATTGTTTATTGTTGGTGCTGTTGATGCTGTTATTATTATTATTATTATTATTATTATTATTATTATTATTATTGTCATTATCATCATCATCATCATCATCATCATCATCATCATCATCATCATCATCATCATCATTGCTATTATTACTGACATTGTTATGTGATGATAATGATATTACTATTAATCATTATTGTTGCTATTATTATCATTATAATGATATTTATTATCATCATCATCATTATGAATATACGGAAAGAGAACCAGAACATGGAAAAGGAAACAGATAAAAAGGAAGAGAAATAGAAAAAACGGAAAAGAAAAGGGAATAGAGAGGTATGGATAATATTTCTCCTGTGTATCTTCTGTCATTTAATTCGCCTCTCGTGTTCCTATGCCTCGTTTTTCGCCACGTGCTTAGTTGTTTGGTAATTTTTGTGGTTGTTCTACACATTGTATTTTTTTCATTCTTGATAATGTTCATCCTCATTGCGTACCTTTATTCTGCGTGTAAAGTGAAGTACAATATGAATGTTGATATAAGCGTGGGGTTTGAAGTGGGTGATAGAATGGATGGAAGGAAGGAAGAGGGAATGTGGGAGATAGGTAGGAGAGAGGGAGGGAGGGAGGGAAGGAGGGAGGGAGGGAAGTGAAGGTGGAGTAGTAGGGTTGAAGGTGGGGAGATTGTTTATGGAGGGGTAAAGAGTGAGGGAGAGGATTTAGGAAGGGAGAAAGAGTGAGGGAGACACAAGTGGCGAGATAGCCTCATGCGACACATCAACCTGACGGTCATGAGAAGCTCGAGGGAGTGTAGAAGCATCGCCAGCATCATCATGTGCGACATCTCTCTGCGATGCCAGATGCGTCTCATGCCCGCGGATGATGCCAGCTCGCCCTACCCAGGCGTGGCTAGTGTCCCTCTGGTCCCTCGTGGGTTATTGTTATTGTCATTGTCATTGTCATTTTATTGCCATGACTCATTTCTCTGTGTTTGAGTGTTATGGTGGATGTTATAAGTCTGTCTCTTTTCCTTTCTTTTCTTTTCTTTTCTTCTCCTCTTCTTTCCTCTCATTTCCTCTTTTTTCCTTTCCTCTTTTCTCTTCTCTTTTCATCTCTTCTCTTCTCTTCTCTTCTCTTCCCATCTGTTCTCCTTTCCTCTCCTTTTCTTCTCCACCCCCCTCCCCTCTCTTCCCATCTCCTCTTCTTCATCTCCCTCTCATACATGTAGATCAAAACAAACTGCCTCTTTCAAATCCTCCCCCTCTTCTCTTACCTACCCCCCCCCCCTTCAGCATCCCCATTACCTCATCCCGCCTCATCAGATGTGGTCCAGCAGACTCATCACGCTCATCCCGAACGTTCTTGTTGATCATCATTACCATTATTTTGATCTAGGTACAAGAAGAATGGGCGGGG
>NW_028234416.1:7054441-7066941 GCF_977035675.1 Penaeus japonicus | reverse complement strand
GGGTGGGATATTCATAGGATGGGGTTTGGTATATATTAAGAAATTCCGTTCCATGGATGCTTTATCATGGTTTATAGAATATGTAATCACATTCGACACACGCGCGCGCACACTCACACACACGCACATGTACACTCACACACATATACACATACACATACACACATACACACACACACACACACACACACACACACACACACACACACACACACACACACACACACACACACACACACACACACACACACACACGCATTCACCCACTAACTCACGCGCGTGCGCAAATACACATGTGTGTGTATGAATGTACAATTTAGGTGTACAAAATTGTAACTTTGTGCCGCTGGTGGAGATGACCATTGTAGGGATGGCAGTGTTAGTGCCTTGGATTTATATGATCGATTATGAGTCGTGCCGACAGCAATGCCTTTTTAAATGCCATTATGAAAAAATTATGATATGGATGAAAAGTATAACAATGTTGACGCCGTGTGACACTAGCCATTACTGTTTATTTCTGTGATTAATCAACTTATTTTTATTGTTTCTTGCTGCTAATGATGAATCATTGAAATACAAAAATATGCATATTTTTTCGCGTGCAACTCATATATAGAGAAGTAGTTCGGGAAAGAATATAATAGATAACGGGGGAAAAGAACAAAAGGCAAAGTAACGTCCGTGAGAGAGACTGACAGAGGGTCTTGGTCCTCCTCCCCTCGTCTCACCGCGGATCTCTCACAGAATTCCCCAACTATTCCTGGCTGGGCACTCGCACGCACGCACGAACGCATACACGCGCTCGACGTGCGAGTGGACGGACTTGCCATCGCTTGTGTCACTGGTTTATTTTTAGTCACATGCGCATGCGCTCTTATATAGATGCGCGCGCTCTTACTTTACATGTAAATAAAGAATGGTGTTTCATTATGAACATGTGGGATTATTTATTTTTATTTGTTTGGTGTGAATTACAGAAAATATGAATGTGATGATAGCAAATTGCCCTTTATTAGTTTGTCTTATGATAGTAAAAAACTTTTATGAGTGCTGTTGCTAATGTTCTGCCTTGTTTTTTTTTCAGGTAAGCTATCATCCTGTCTGCCTTTAAGTGTCGGGACTTGAGTGATGAGCCGATCTTTTGCTTTGATGTGAGAAGTTAAGTTAGAAGTAGAGGGATTGAAGTAACAGGACTCCGTAAATGTTGTTGGTGAGTTTTATATTTTTTATGTTTACACTTTGATTATGTGTTGCTAAATCTCATAGTATTTTTTTAATGATATTGTTAAAAGACACAATAATTCCTTGTGGAAATCGTGTTTTTACTTTTATTTATTAAGTCGTAATGATTCAGTAAATACAAGACCTTTATAGATATATTATATCAGGTACGCGTGTATACCTGCATGATAAAGTGAAATGAGATACAACCACAATTATAAAAGCAGTGGCATTATTGCAGCTGCATTATTTCATCTCAATATACACCTTACTGTGATTTTGTTCATGAGTGGATGAGTAAGCCAGTATGTGTGAGGTCGATCAGGTCATCGGCGCGCGTCGTGGAGGCGAGGTCAAGGATCTCACCTGTGATTTAGTGATTAATTCTCTTGTTGGTAGCAGACCCGTGGAAGCTGAGGGGGGTGGGGGTAAGGCGGGCTAAAGAGAGGTGACTGAATCTATCACAAGTAAGGAAATTAACATGGGGAATAGATAACGAGTGAATAAATGAATTAGTGAATTGAGTCTTCGTTGTGCTGAGAGTTTATCGAAGGCACGAGAAAGATGCTTCTGGAAGTTTTGACGGAAGTGACGAGCACCCAGACGATTCGTCAGGTGATCAAGGCATTATCTCCGCGGGGTGGCGCCTTCTACGGCTACCTGAGACGCACGGCCTCTTGTTCGGAAACTGACGCGTGATTTTATGATAATGCGAAGGGCGATAGAGGAGCTAATGTAGGGAGAGATGGACAGGGAGGGCAAATGGCCACGGATTCTCTAACAAAGGAATGTGTCTTGAGTCTGCCGTGTATTCCCGTTCATCTTCCACATGCCTTGTCCCATTCCCTCTGATGAAGTCGAAATGGGGTATGTCGAGGGCATTTGGCCCTGCCCTCATAGGGTATATAAAGGTCTGACCCCCTTTAAAGGAACAAAACATGTCTGTTGGTTTCTGGCGCCCTGGGTATTGGTGTTCTGCTACTGGAGCTTGGATTTTACGTTCCATAAAATACCATTTAAATGACCTGATTCGACTTAGAGCAAGGAAAATGTCCAAGGAGTTTGCCTAATTAGTAACCCCCATGCAGATAAATGAGGCACTCAAAGAAAGGGATGTGGGGGAGAAGAGAGGGGAGGGAGAATGTCATGATACTTGGCTGATGAAAAGAGAGAGATACTTAAAAAGGAGTTTGAATTAGAATTTGACATCTAAGATGGACTGGTTAGTATAAATGGATGAGTGTGTAGAGTCTAGAGAAGTGAATTGATTAATAGATTGATGAATGATTGGACATTCTGCCATGGAAATTCATGTCCACTGAACTCATTATCATTTACAATCAGACAAGAGAAAGCATTTCCATCACCTCGAAAGACGATCCCGAAACAAACATACACCTGGAGAAGAAATTATTTGTTGTGACTCTACATCATCGTTACGACAGATCTGCATATTTACACACATGCCAATACTGATGAGAAACACTATTTTAGGCTGGTCCTAGGCCTATCTTAATCTCCATCCGTGAAGCCATTATCACAGCAGCCACCATAACATCAATCACTCACTCAACGAAATACGGAAGGCTGATCCTGCACCACACATGCCCCCCCCTCCCTCCCTCCTCTCCATCCTCATCTCATCCTCACAAACGTCGAGTCTAAGTCGTGACTGGCAGGACCGAGATAATTGACTCGGGGAACGAGAGAGGCAGAGCAGACCGCGGACTCTGTTGGCTGGCCAGTCGTCTGATGTTAATTGCAGCGCGGATCAGGCCCGTGTGTCGGCGCTGTGATGTGTGTGTGTGTGTGTTTGTGTGTGTGTGTGTGTGTGTGTGTGTGTGTGTGTGTGTGTGTGTGTGTGTGTGTGTGTGTGTGTGTGTGTGTGTGTGTGTGTGTGCTTGGGTGGTCGTCTGCGTGTGCGTATGTGTGTGTGTGTGTGTGTGGGAGTGGGAGTGTGGGAAAGAGTGCGTGTGTCTGTGCACAAATGGTCTGTCTGTATTTGTTTCCTTGTTTACGTGAGGAAGATTCGTTTCAGGAAAGGGGGAGGGAGTCGGAAGATGAAGGGCTCACAAAGGATCAAAAAGTGGAAGTAGAAGGAAGGGAGTGGAGGGTAAGGTAAGGAAGATGCCATCAAGTTCCCATTAACACTCAATTCCGATATCAACATTTAACCCCTTCTAACCCTCCCCCTTGTCCCTTACCCCTCTCCCTACCGCCCCCATTTCATCTCCTCTCCCTACTTCTCCCTCTTCCTCCTTCCTCCCCTCTTCCTCTTTTCCCCCTTTCCCTCCTTTCCTCAATCCCACGCCTTTCCCTTCTCCATGCCGCTCCCCTCTCCATTCCTTCTTTCCCTTCCCCTTCTCCCCTCTTCTTCTCTGCTTCGCCCCCCTCTCCCGTCTTTCCTTTCTTCATTCCCCTCTCCCTTCTTTCCTTCCTCAACCGCCCCTCCTCCTTTCCCTCCTCAATTCTCCTCCCCTCCTACATTTCCTCCCCCTTCCCATTCCCTTTCCCCTTCCTCTTTCCCTTCCCCTTCCCCTTCACCTTCCCCTACCCCTCCCCTTCCCCTTCCCCTTCCCCTTCCCCTTCCCCTTCCCCTTCCCCTTCCCCTTCCCCTTCCCCTTCCCCTTCCCCTTCCCCTTCCCCTTCCCCTTCCCCCTCCCCTTCCCCTCTCCCATTCTCCCTCCGCGCAGCATCCAAGCGACGTGACACTGATGCCAGCTAAGCTACTAAGAGAGCCACATTTCTTGCCCTTAGCGCCGAAATTATCTGATGGTGCCAAGTGTGGGTGGCGGCGTGTTGGTGGCACTGGCCGTGGGAAATGCATTACAACACGGATGGCACGGAACCTAAGGCGAGAGCGTGGACAGAAATAGATAAAATACAGAGAGGAAGGGAGAGGAAGGTGATACGAAGGAATAACATAAATACATGGAGGAAGGGAGAGGGAAGCGGTGCAAGAGAACGACCAAATAATCCGAAGGGGAAGGAGAGGGATGTGATACAAAGGAATAAGCAAATAAACAAAGGGGAAGGGAGAGAGATACGATACAAGAGAATAACAAGGAGTACGAAGAGGTAGAGAAGAGGAAGATGCTGCAGGGGAGTAGCAGAGTACAAAGAGGAAGAGAGTGGGATGTGATGAGAAAAGTAAGTGCGTGAATAAAGAAGAATAAAGAAAGAAGACGTGTAGGGTAAGAAAAAGGAGGGGGGGGGGGTGGAAAAGAGGGAGAAAGAAAGAAAGAAAGAAAGAAAGAAAGAGTGAAGAGAGAAGAAGAGGAGAATGGAAGAAAGAGAAGGGGAGCGGAAAGAGAGAGGAGAGAGAGAAAGAAAAATAAGAAGGGAAGATATAAATATGGCGAAGAGGAAGGGAGAAAGGAGAGGAGGGAGGGAGTGAGAGAGATGAGACGGAAGGGAGGATAGCTTCCCCATTACTTTCGTCTGACCTGGAAACGCCGACACGTACAGATTATGCATGACGTGACACGTGATATGAAGCATGTAAACTTGCATGATAGGAAGCTATATGTGGTGCTGACAAATCTGCATGACTAGCACGATCTACGAGGTAATACTTGTACATATACGCTGTATATGTGCATATAAGCACGCTCTTATCATGCCCCCCTCTCTTTCTCTCTCTCTCTCTCTCTCTCTCTCTCTCTCTCTCTCTCTCTCTCTCTCTCTCTCTCTCTCTCTCTCTCTGTTTTTATCTCCTTTTCTCTCTCTCTCTCTCTCTCTCTCTCACTCCTTCACTCACACACACACACACACACACACACACACACACACACACACACACACACACACACACACACACACACACACACACACACACACACACACACACACACACACACACACACACACACACACACACATATCTTGCATCAGGTTACTGAATGGCTTGTACGAATATCTTCATAGCACTTTTAGCACCCAAGACTCTTCTCACCTGCCTGCCATCTCATCAACCTGTCAAGCGGGACTATCTTCCTTCTCCGGGCTATTTATCTCGTAAGGCTCAATGGTAGTAAATCTTTGCATCTTGTTGGGTTGGTGGTAGCAAGTCTGTGTCTTGTTGGTGCGATGGGTGTCAGTCTTTATGGTAGCAAGTCTGTGTTGTGTTGGTGCGATGGTAGTCAGTCTTTATGGTAGCAAGTCTGTGTTGAGTTCATTCGATGGTAGTCAGTCTTTATGGTAGCAAGTCTGTGTCTGGTTGGTGCGATGGTAGTCAGTCTTTATGGTAGCAAGTCTGTGTCTGGTTGGTGCGATGGTAGTCAGTCTTTATGGTAGCAAGTCTGTGTCTGGTTGGTGCGATGGTAGTCAGTCTTTATGGTAGCAAGTCTGTGTCTTGTTGGTGCGATGGTAGTCAGTCTTTATGGTAGCAAGTCTGTGTCTTGTTGGTGCGATGGTAGTCAGTCTTTATGGTAGCAAGTCTGTGTTGAGTTCATTCGATGGTAGTCAGTCTTTATGGTAGCAAGTCTGTGTCTTGTTGGTGCGATGGTAGTCAGTCTTTATGGTAGCAAGTCTGTGTCTTGTTGGTGCGATGGTAGTCAGTCTTTATGGTAGCAAGTCTGTGTCTGGTTGGTGCGATGGTAGTCAGTCTTTATGGTAGCAAGTCTGTGGTGTTCATTCGATGGTAATAAGTCTGTGTCTTGTTGGTGCGATGGGTGTCAGTCTTTATGGTTGCAAGTCTGTGTCTTGTTGGTGCGATGGTAGTCAGTCTTTATGGTAGCAAGTGTGTGGTTGGTTTTCGATGGTAGTCAGTCTTAAAGGTAGCAAGTCTGTGTTTGTTGTGTGCGATGGTAGTCAGTCTTAATGGATAGCAATGTGTCTCTGTTGGTGCGATGGTAAGGTCAGTACTTTATTGGTAGCAAGTCTGTGTTGGTTCAGTGCGATGGTAGTCAGTCTTTAATGGTAGCAATCTGTGTCTTGCGTTGGTTAGTCAGTCTATATAGTAGCAATCTAGTCTGTTGGTCAGCGATGGTATGTCTTTCCCCTTTATGGTAGCAAGTCTGTGTCCTTGTTGGTGCGATGGTAGTCAGTCTTTTATGGTAGCAAGTCTGTGTTCTTGTTTGGGTGCGATGGTAGTCAGTCTTTATGGTAGCAAGTCTGTGGCTGTGGTCTTTATGTAGAAAGTCTTGTTGGTGCGATGGTAGTCAGTCTTTATGGTAGCAAGTCTGTGTCTTGTTGGTGCGATGGTAGTCAGTCTTTATGGTAGCAAGTCTGTGTCTTGTTGGTGCGATGGTAGTCAGTCTTTATGGTAGCAAGTCTGTGTCTGGTTGGTGCGATGGTAGTCAGTCTTTATGGTAGCAAGTCGGGTGTCCTGGTTGGTGGCGATGGTAGTCATTCCTTTATGGTTAGCAAGAAGTCTGTGTCGTGTTGGTGCGATGGTAGTCAGTCTTAATGGTAGCAAGTCTGTGTCTTGTTGGTGCGATGGTAGTCAGTCTTTATGACTAGCAAGTCTGTGTTTGTTGGTGCGATGGTAGTCAGTCCTTTAATGGTAGACAAGTCTGTCTGTGTCTTGTTGTGCGATGGTAGTCAGTCTTTTATGGTAGCAAGTCTGTGTCCTGGATTGGTGCGATGGTAGTTCCAGTAGTCTTTAATGGTAGCAAGGTCTGGTGAGTTCATCGATGGAAAAAATCTGTGTGCTTTGTTGGTGCGATGGTGCAGTCAGAGTTTTATGGTAGCAAGTCTGTCTTGTTGGTGTGATGGTAGTCAGTCTTTATGGTAGCAAGTCTGTGTCTGGTTGGGAGCATTGGGTAGTCAGTCTTTATGGTGAAAGTCTGTGTCTGGTTGGGCGATGGTAGTCTCATCTTTATGGTAGCAAAGTCTTGTGAATTCATTCGATGGTAGTCAGTCCTTTATGGTAACAAGTTCTGTGTTTTTGTTGGTGGCGATGTAAGTCAGACTTTATGGTAGCAAGTCTTTGTCTTGTTTGTGCCATGGTATCAGTCTTTATGATAGCAAGTCTGTGTTGATTCAATCGATGGATCAGTCTTTATGGGAGCAAGTCTGTGGGTCATGCGTATGTAAAAAGTCTGTGTCTTGTTGGTACGATGGGTGTCAGTCTTTATGGTAGCAAGTCTGTGTTGTGTTGGTGCGATGGTAGTCAGTCTTTATGGTAGCAAGTCTGTGGTGTTCATTCGATGGTAATAAGTCTGTGTCTTGTTGGTGCGATGGTAGTCAGTCTTTATGGTAGCAAGTCTGTGGTGTTCATTCGATGGTAATAAGTCTGTGTCTTGTTGGTGCGATGGTAGTCAGTCTTTATGGTAGCAAGTCTGTGGTGTTCATTCGATGTAATAAGTCTGTTCTTGTTGTCGATGTAGTCAGTCTTTATGGTAGCAAGTCTGTGGTGTTCATTCGATGGTAATAAGTCTGTGTCTTGTTGGTGCGATGGTAGTCAGTCTTTATGGTAGCAAGTCTGTGGTGTTCATTCGATGGTAATAAGTCTGTGTCTTGTTGGTGCGATGGTAGTCAGTCTTTATGGTTGCAAGTATATGTCTTGTTGATTCGATGGTAGTTAATATCCATGTCTTTCGACTCGTCCCGTTATCGTTTGTCTGCGAGACGGCGCATTTTTATCCTCTATCGCGAGACGGTGCATTTTTATCCTCTATCGCGAGACGGTGCATTTTTATCCTCAATCGCAAGACGGTGCATTTTTATCCTCAATCGCGAGACGGTGCATTTTTATCCTCAATCGCGAGACGGTGCATTTTTATCCTCTATCGCAAGACGGTGCATTTTTATCCTCTATCGCGAGACGGCGCATTTTTATCCTCTATCGCGAGACGGTGCATTTTTATCCTCTATCGCAAGACGGTGCATTTTTATCCTCTATCGCAAGACGGTGCATTTTTATCCTCAATCGCGATACGGTGCATTTTTATCCTCTATCGAGAGACGGTGCATTTTTATCCTCAATCGCGAGACGGCGCATTTTTATCCTCTATCGCAAAACGGTGCATTTTTATCCTCAATCGCGAGACGGTGCATTTTTATCCTCTATCGCAAGACGGTGCATTTTTATCCTCTATCGCGAGACGGCGCATTTTTATCCTCTATCGCGAGACGGTGCATTTTTATCCTCTATCGTAAGACGGTGCATTTTTATCCTCTATCGCAAGACGGTGCATTTTTATCCTCAATCGCGATACGGTGCATTTTTATCCTCTATCGAGAGACGGTGCATTTTTATCCTCAATCGCGAGACGGCGCATTTTTATCCTCTATCGCAAAACGGTGCATTTTTATCCTCTATCGCGAGACGGCGCATTTATATCCTCTATCGCAAAACGGTGCATTTTTATTCTCTATCGCGAGACGGCGCATTTTTATCCTCTATCGCGAGACGGCGCATTTTTATCCTCTATCGCGAGACGGTGCATTTTTATCCTCTATCGCGAGACGGCGCATTTTTATCCTCTATCGCGAGACGGCGCATTTTTATCCTCTATCGCGAGACGGTGCATTTTTATCCTCTATCGCGAGACAGCGCATTTTTATCCTCTATCGCGAGACGGTGCATTTTTATCCTCAATCGCGAGACGGTGCATTTTTATCCTCTATCGAGAGACGGTGCAATTTTATCCTCTATCGCGAGACGGGGCATTTTTATCCTCTATCGCGAGACGGCGCATTTTTATCCTCTATCGAGAGACGGTGCATTTTTATCCTCTATCACGAGACGGTGCATTTTTATCCTCTATCGAGTGACGGTGCAATTTTATCCTCAATCGCGAGACGGCGCATTTTTATCCTCTATTGAGAGACGGCGCATTTTTATCCTCTATCGCGAGACGGTGCAATTTTATCCTCAATCGCGAGACGGCGCATTTTTATCCTCTATCGAGAGACGGTGCATTTTTATCTTCTATCGCGAGACGGTGCAATATTATCCTCAATCGCGAGACGGTGCATTTTTATCCTCTATCGAGAGACGGTACATTTTTATCCTCTATCGTGAGACGGTGCAATTTTATTCTCTATCGCGAGACGGTGCATTTTTATCGTCTATCGCGAGACGGCGCATTTTTATCCTCTATCGAGAGACGGCGCATTTTTATCCTCTATCGAGAGACGGCGCATTTTTATCCTCAATCGCGAGACGGTGCATTTTTATCCTCTATCGCGAGACGGTGCATTTTTATCCTCTATCGAGAGACGGTGCATTTTTATCCTCTATCGCGAGACGGCGCATTTTTATCCTCTATCGAGAGACGGTGCATTTTTATCCTCTAGCGCGAGATGGCGCATTTTTATCCTCTATAGAGAGACGGTGCATTTTTATCCTCTATCGAGAGACGGTGCAATTTTATCCTCAATCGCGAGACGGCGCATTTTTATCCTCTATCGCGAGACGGTGCAATTTTATCCTCTATCGCGAGACGGCGCATTTTTATCCTCTATCGAGAGACGGTGCAATTTTATCCTCAGTCGCGAGACGGCGCATTTTTATCCTCAATCGCAAGACGGCGCATTTTTATCCTCAATCGCGAGACGGCGCATTTTTATCCTCTATCGCGAGACGGTGCATTTTTATCCTCAATCGAGAGACGGTGCATTTTTATCCTCTATCGCGAGACGGTGCAATTTTATCCTCAATCGCGAGTCGGCGCATTTTTATCCTCTATCGCGAGACGGTGCAATTTTATCCTCTATCGCGAGACGGCGCATTTTTATCCTCTATCGAGAGACGGTGCAATTTTATCCTCAATCGCGAGACGGCGCATTTTTATCCTCTATCGAGAGACGGTGCATTTTTATCCTCTATCGAGAGACGGTGCATTTTTATCCTATATTGAGAGACGGTGCATTTTTATCCTCTATCGCGAGACGGCGCATTTTTATCCTCTATCGAGAGACGGTGCATTTTTATCCTCTATCGCGAGAGACGGCGCATTTTTATCCTCTATCGAGAGACGGTGCATTTTTATCCTCTATCGCGAGACGGTGCATTTTTATCCTCTATCGCAAGACGGTGCATTTTTATCCTCTATCGCGAGACGGCGCATTTTTATCCTCTATCGCGAGACGGTGCATTTTTATCCTCTATCGCAAGATGGTGCATTTTTATCCTCTATCGCAAGACGGTGCATTTTTATCCTCAATCGCGATACGGTGCAATTTTATCCTCAGTCGCGAGACGGCGCATTTTTATCCTCAATCGCGAGACGGCGCATTTTTATCCTCAATCGCGAGACGGCGCATTTTTATCCTCTATCGCGAGACGGTGCATTTTTATCCTCTATCGCGAGACGGTGCATTTTTATCCTCTATCGAGAGACGGTGCATTTTTATCCTCTATCGCGAGATGGCGCATTTTTATCCTCTATCGAGAGACGGTGCATTTTTATCCTCTAGCGCGAGACGGCGCATTTTTATCCTCAATCGAGAGACGGTGCATTTTTATCCTCTATCGCGAGACGGTGCAATTTTATCCTCAATCGCGAGTCGGCGCATTTTTATCCTCTATCGCGAGACGGTGCAATTTTATCCTCTATCGCGAGACGGCGCATTTTTATCCTCTATCGAGAGACGGTGCAATTTTATCCTCAATCGCGAGACGGCGCATTTTTATCCTCTATCAAGAGACGGTGCATTTTTATCCTCTATCGAGAGACGGTGCATTTTTATCCTATATTGAGAGACGGTGCATTTTTATCCTCTATCGCGAGACGGCGCATTTTTATCCTCTATCGAGAGACGGTGCATTTTTATCCTCTATCGCGAGACGGCGCATTTTTATCCTCTATCGAGAGACGGTGCATTTTTATCCTCTATCGCGAGACGGTGCATTTTTATCCTCTATCGCGAGACGGTGCATTTTTATCCTCTATCGCCAACGCGTGGACATTTCTAAGTATTTTTTTTGGTCGACGCACAGCACCTGCTTGTCCGACATTGCCCGCGCGTGACATTGCCCGCGCGTGTCAGTCCGGCTTGTCTATTCGGACCCAAGCGCTGAGACGGAGCCAAAGGTTAAATAGCAGTGCGGAGATAAAGTAGTTCCATTGAATAATGTCAGGCCACAGAAACATCGCATCTGTCAGGCTATTCTTGTTAGCGTTTTGTTTGTTTGTGCGTACGTGTGTAAGGGAGGGAGAGAGAGAGAGAGAAAAGAGAGAAAAAGAGAGAAAAAGAGAGAAACAGAGAGAAAGAGAGAGAGAGAGAGAGAGAGAGAGAAAGAGAGAGGGAGGCTTGAGGTATGTCGAGGATCTAAAAGGGCTATCCCCCCTACAATAGGGTGTGCCTCCAGCTGCCCCTAAATTTTTATTCGCCAAAACTGTAATTACATCACTATGGGCATAAGCTGCTATCTCGCTTCCAAAAAGGTCACCAAACTGAAACAAAAGTTCAAAACAAAGTAAGCTTTTGTTTAAATTTTGGTACTCATGAATATCGCCCCTCCCCCGAACCCTATTTCAAAATCTATTCCCCTGATCCCCCACACCCTTTGCCCTCTCCTGTAATAGATCCGCTGGTGCCAGGGGGATGTATGTTTTCTTGTTTAAGTGTTCGCGTTTGTATACATACCCGTTTGTGTAATGAAGTCAATAATTGAAATTTCGCGGTTAGAGAAATGTCAAATGCATCGGTGACGAGGAGTGAGAGGAAGGAGCGTGAAGAAGGGGAAAGGGGGAGACAAAGTAAAAGGAACGGGAGTAGAGAGACAAAGAGTGAGTGGTTAAAGGGTTAAGACCGTGGGCGAGAGGATTTAAAGAGAGGGAGAAAAGGAGAAATGACGCATACGTGGTGAGTAACTCGAAACTGACGCGTTAGTGAGGCATTACGTGAGTGAGGTTGCTGCTCACACCGACTTTTTCTTTCTCTTTCTTTCCACTTCATTCCCGATCCGCACCTTTCGCTGGAGAATTTGGATACGCTCAGTTTCCCGTCCTTCGTCTTGTGCGGGAATTCTGGATACATTGTAGCTTCTGCATACTCTCTGGTTGGCGATATTTTGTGGATACGCTCAAGATTTTATTCCTTCTCGCTTGTTCACATCGCGGTTCTGTGGATACGCTTTAGCGGTTTCCATATTGTCGTTCTACTTGTTTATGTATTCATTTTCATGTTTGTTTGTTTTTTTCTTTCTCTCTCGTGGGAAACATAAGTGTCACGTTTGTCAGGAAAAAAAATATTTCTGAAATTGAACAAGGGAAACAACATGAAAATAACAAAGGAGATACAGCCAAGGAATGTTCTTGTTCTGATATCGCGCCAGTTTAGGTCCATTTTTTGTTGATGTTTAAGGTCATTATAGTCAC
>NW_028234416.1:7041941-7044441 GCF_977035675.1 Penaeus japonicus | reverse complement strand
TCTCTTCTCTTCTCTTCTCTTCTCTTCTCTTCTCTTCTCTTCTCTTCTCTTCTCTTCTCTTCTCTTCTCTTCTCTCTTCTCTTCTCTTCTCTTCTCTTCTCTTCTCTTCAGCTCATTCCGTCTGACTTTTTGTTGTCTTTGTTTTTTTTCTCTTTTCTCTGTGTTTTGTTTTTACATTATTCTTTTTCGTCTTCCAATTCTTCCTATTCTTCTCTTTTTTTATTCTACATTGTGTTCCTCCACTGCCATCACCACATTTTTTTTCTACTTCGTCTTCTTTTTCTTCTTCTACTTTTCCCTCTTCCTCCTCCTCCTCTTACCCATTTTCACTTCATCATCATGATCATCATCTTCATCTTCATCATCATCATCATCATCATCATCATCATCATCATCATCATCATCATCATCGTCATCATCATCATCATCATCATCATCATCATCACCTCTATTTTCTCCACCCCCCCCCCATTCTATATCTCTTTCTCTACCTTTATTTATCTCCCTCGTGTCCTTAGCCCAACTGCGCGCGGCAAAGAACACGCACGTAGTGTAGAGGAAGAAAAGGCTTTACGCAAACAGGACCTTGATCCCCCAGGAGTCTGGAGGGGGGTGATGGAGGAGGGGGAGTGATTGAACGGCCTACATACGCGCCGATTAGAAAGTGGTTGATGTCTGTGTCTGTCTGTATGGTATGTCTGGCTGACTGGTTAGCTGGTTGGCTGGATGACTGGCGTAGGTCTAAAGAAAAAAAAAAGAATCCGCCTGCATACACATGTGTACGCATAGCTATGGTCACGCACACCGCAACGATATCCAGACCTAGCATTCGCACGCACGCGCTTCCGAAATTTCTAGGCCTGCCAGCGGTAATCGGCGGAAGTACACGGCGGCGGGGGGGCGTTTTTAGAAACTTTTGTGCCGGAAGTTGTTGTTGCTGTCTTTTTTTTTTTTGCCTCGAGGCTTTTACTGGTTTGGGAGAAGAGAGAGAGAGGGGAAATATGGCAATAATCGCGGAAGGAGGCGGGGAGAAAGAGAGGGTTGAGAACGGACGAAGAAGAATGGGAACGAGGGAAAGTAAATATTGCAACACATGGAGAGAGAGAGAGAGAGAGAGAGAGAGAGAGAGAGAGAGAGAGAGAGAGAGAGAGAGAGAGAGAGAGAAAGAGATAGAAGGGGGGGAGAGAAGGAGGGAGAGAAAACGAAAGAGAGTGGAACAAAAAATGAAGATTAAAGAAAAGGACTGAGAAAATGTTCGTGATAATATAACAATTAACCAGGAAAGCAGTACATACAAAATCTACACCAAATTGTTAACAGATTAGCACATAAATTCATATCCTAAAAGTTAAGAAATGAGAGTCAAGAATTATAGTCGCTAAGTCTTATTTATCGGACACATAGCCGGTATAGAAGAGAAAACCGCCAGCAGCTTTTCTATACGCCACTGAATTTATGCGTGTCTGTCAGCTAGCTTATGCGAGTTAAGAAAAAAGGGTTATTGAATTCTGTGCGAGCGCAAACGCGTATATTCACACGCACATTAGCTGTTTGTGTTTTATATTCAATCGAGGTAAATGTAGAGCATTGTATATGTTATATTCGCGAATATTCTTTGTGTGTTAGAGAATAGTATGTGTATGTGTTAGTGAATACTAGGCTGTGTGCTAGATAACATTGTATACGTGTGTCTGTGTTAGTGGATATTGTATGTCGGTGTTTGTGAATACCATGTATGCGTGCTAGTGAATTGTGTGTATGTGTGGAAGTTGCTTCATATTGTTTGTATGTATGTTAGTGAATAATGTGTCTGTATTAGTGTATAAGTGAATAGGGTGTACCTGTGTTAGTGAATAACTTGCATGTGTGTATTTTAGTGAACAGTGTGTCGTCGTGTCGGCAAATATTGTATATGTTTGAGAATTAGATGTATATATGAGTATTTGTATGTCCGTATGTTAGTGAATAACATGTATGTATGTATGGTAGTGGACAGTGTGTTTGTATGTTAGTGAATAGTATATATGTGTATATGTTAGTGAACAGTCTTTCTATGTTAGCGAGTAGTGATTATGTTTGAGAGCTGGATATGCTGTTAGAATGAGAGTAATGATAAAAAGAAGAAAAGTGATGAAATAAATTTGGTATAAATATAAATAAAACAAGAGTTATTTTAGGAAATTGTATAAAGAGGAATTCTGGTAAAATGATTCAGATACAAATAAAAGATAAAGACACGAACCATGCGAAGATCAACGACCGGAGATGGTGTGTGTACGTTGTGGCGGAACACTTGTTTCTCAAAACATTTGTCATGACACCTGCGGACACGTAATGCTGTGGATATTTTACGTATTTCACGTATTATATTTCATGTTCTTGGTACTTTATTGTCTTTATTGATTTCTAAAAAAAAAATGAACATTAATCTTCGTCGTTTTCCTCTTCCTACTCCTCTTCCTTCTCCTCCTCCTCCTCCTATTCTTCCTCCTCGTCCTAT
>NW_028234416.1:7031941-7036941 GCF_977035675.1 Penaeus japonicus | reverse complement strand
GGGAGAGGGGGAGAGAGAGGGAGAGAGAGAGAGAGAGAGAGAGAGGGAGAGAGGGAGAGAGGGAGAGAGAGGGAGAGAGAGAGAGAGAGAGAGAGAGAGAGAGAGAGAGAGAGAGAGAGGAGGGGGGAGAGAGAGGGAGGGAGAGGGAGAGGGAGAGAGAGAGTAATAGGGAGAGGGAGAGAAGGGGAGCGAGAGAGAGAGTAATAGGGAGAGGGAGAGAAGGGGAGCGAGAGCGAGAGTGAGAAAGAGAAGAGAAGAGAAAGAGAAAGAGAAAGAGAAAGAGAAAGAGAAAGAGAGAGAGAAAGAGAGAGAGAGAGAGAGAGAGAGAGAGAGAGAGAGAGAGAGAGAGAGGGGGGGGGGGAGATCCCTAGGGCAGTTCGTGGCACTCACATATGGTATCGGAAGGTCAGCCGGATGGACAAGTTGATCGCGGTCCAGATTGTTTTCATTTTTATCGGTCTCACTTTCACTCTCCATCGGCCGTTCATGTGGTCATCCAGCTGGTTGGAAATGGTCAGGGGCCAGCTGCTGATCCATGCATGATCTTTCGGATAGGAGCCGATCTCTCAAAGACGGATCGATATGACACAATTGCTCTTCCATACGTGATCCATGTGCCATAGATGGTTCTCAATCGGGAATCCGGTGGGTACAGATGGGTTTATTTTCGTGACCTAGTGGAGCAGGTCTCCACTAGTGATCCACTCGACGCAGGTGGTTTTAATCATAAGTGATCTACGTCCATCTGGTCAGATTCACGTAAAGTAGCTGGTCTTCCTTCCATTAGCGCCCCATGTACCACAGAAATTTGCTATTACTGATCCATGTGGCAGAGATTGTGTTCTCTTAATGATCCACATAATGCAGCTTGCCATCTGTTAGTGATCCACTTGACACAGCTGGTCTTCCTGTAGTGATCCTCTGACACAGCTGACCTTCCAGTAGTGATCCATCTGGCACAGCTGGTCTTCCAATAGCGATGCATGTGACACAGATGGTTCTCTATTACTGATCCGCATAGCACAGCTGGTCATCCTTTAGTGATCCGTGTGACACAGTCTGTCTTTTCATCAGCGATCCGTGTAATAAAGACGATATTCTTTTGCTGATCCGCATAGCACAGCTGGTCATCCTGTAGTGATCCATCTGTCACAGCTGGTCTTCCTCTAGTAATCCATTTGAGGATTTTCTCTTTCTCCTCTTTTATCCGGCCCGATGTTTTCCCTCTCCGAATGCGCCCGGCCAGATGCTGCGGATAATCAGTAATGGGAAACGCAGCTGGGAGACGACAGAGCTGGTGCCGTTGCTGTGGTAGGGATGCGGTGGGCGTGGTTGCGATGGGCGTTTGATTAGGAGGGGGAGGGAGATCGTGATTTTGTTTTCGTTTTCGTGTATTTATTTACGTTGTTTAGGATCATTCAAGTGTTTCCCATCTCTCTCATTCTCTCTCTCTCCCTCCCCCTCCTTCTCCCTCTCCCTCCCCTCTCCCTCTCCCTCTCCCTCCTTCCTCCCTCCCTCCTCCCCCCCCCCTCCCCCTCTCCTTCTCCCCTTCCTCCCCCCCCCCCGCCTCTCCTTCTCCCTTTCCCTCCTCTCCTTCCCTCCACAGATTGTCTTTTCTTCGTGTTATGTCAGGTGTGGTTTTGCTTTGAAAGACAAACATTTTTGAAGAGCGAACGTTGATGATGTGTATTTTTGTTCTAGACATTTGTTTGTGACGAGCGTTGTTGACAAACGGTATCGGGGGAAAACATTCGCTAATTATGTGTACGAATCTGCAAGGCCAACGGGTTGTGGATGTGCATGCGAATGCTCATTACTTCAGGCAAAGCGTTTGATTGTGCCGTGCGTGCAAGCAGAGTCCGTTTGTCTGCGTCGAACTGCAAGCTTGAAGACGGCTATTGGCGACGAATGCTTGTCCGAGATTCGTGTTTTTGTGTACGAGTCGAGTGTCAGGTGACAGATGCCAGTGCCAAGGCGGGGCTGCTAAGCAAACAGGACTTCAGAGTCATTGTGGGGGTGAGGTGTGTGTGTGTGGGCACTGTGGGAGTGCGAGATATGCAGACGGATTATAAATACATGGTTTGACAGTCAGTGATTATTAGAGAGGGTTTGTGGTATGCCTGCTTGCCTGCCGGCTTGCATTCCTCTCTTGACCCTGCCTCTATGAATAACACCGTTTCTCTGCTTCAGGTTCGTCGTGTGACTCTACCTTTCGCACTCTCTTTTCGTCTCTCCTCCTCCCTTCCTACTCGCCCTTCCTTTCTTTAATTTTTGTCCAGCTGTTTGCTTTTCTAATTGCGGTCATAAATCATCCCATTCTTCTCCTTCTTTTGTTATTTTCCTGTACTCCCTCCTTTCCTTCATCATTTGTCCCTCCTCTTTCATTCTTCTTTTATTTTTGTCGTCTGTCCCTCTCTGTCCTTCCACCACTATCGTTCCTCTTTCATTCTTCCTCTATCTTTTTCTCTTTCATCTTTCATCATCTATATCTCTTCCCATCCCTCCTCGATCCTTTCTTCTCTGCCTTTCCGTTCTCCATTCTGCCTCTTCTTATTCTTCCTACCTCTTTCTCTCCTCCTCTATCCTTCTCTCCATCCTTATTCCTGAATCCATCCATTCCAATATGCGCCGTAAGGCAATTGTATATCCTTCATAGGGCGTTTTCCCAAACAGCGACAATAGAGGTGACTATCCTTCCTACTCTATCCTCCCTACATCTATTGTTCCCCCTCTATCCTCCTCAATCATTCTCCATCTATCCTTCCATCCCCCATATACGCCATAAAAAAGTGTTTACCCATCGTTGGTATTCCCCGTGAACGGAGACAATAGGGGCGGCTTTCTAAGATGTGGTTGACACAGAAACTCTCGTCTTATAGGTGATCATTTTCCCTTTTTATCTTGCGGTTATCTCCCTCTACAAGTCGAGGTCACTTCGGCGAGAGAGAGAGAGAGAGAGAGAAAGTGATAGTAAGACATAGAAGAGAGAAAGGGATAGTAAGAGAGAGGGAAAGTGAGACAGACGGAAAGCTCTCCCACAGAAACCCAACCAGGCGAAAAGGCATTCACACACACAGCCAGGTATTGCATAATCATACTCAAAATATCTGGAAAAAGAAGGAAGGAAAAAGAAAGTGGGATGAGAGACAGGCAAGGGAAAAAAGAGGGATTAGAGGCAGGGAGAAAATGTGAGGGAGAGGCAGAGTGACAAGGAGAGACAAGGAGGTAGATAGGAAGGAGAAACATGGCGTAGGGAAGGAGGAAGAGGAAGAGGGAAGAGGAATATGATTGAGATTGAGATGGAGTTGGGGATGGAGAGAGAGAGGGACATGAAGATGGAGAGGGAGATGGAGATGGAGAGAGAGAGGGAGATGGAGATGAAGATGGAGATGGAGAGAGAGAAGGAGATTAAGATGGAGATATGAGAGATAGATAGATAAATAGATAGATAGAGAGAGAGAGAGAGAGAGAGAGAGAGAGAGAGAGAGAGAGAGAGAGAGAGAGAGAGAGAGAGAGAGAGAGAGAGAGAGAGAGAGAGAGAGAGAGAAATTGAGAGAGAGTGAGTCACAGATAAAGAGTCTCGGGATTGGCGGTCAGCGTCGTCTCTCTGAAGCTGCGGTCTTGCGGTTGCGGGTCTTAGGTTATTCGTCTTGGGAGACGTTTGTGGATTTTTATTTTTTCTCCTTTTTTTTCTCTCTCTCTCTGGGAAAGATATAAATGGATTGTGTTGATCGTCTTGTATTTACAGTCGGAGAGGCCATTATTATTACTCTCGTTAGTCCAAGGTCTTGCCATGGCCGCTGCGGGGTGTGTGAACCTCTTTATTTGGACGCCGTGAAACTCGGGCGCTAAGGACAATGGAAGAATGGCATGTACGCGTTTGAAGCTTGCGCTTGCTACGGCAGTGATGAATACGAGATTTTAAGGATAGACTTTTGAGAGGGATAGAGGCAGAGGGAGCGAGAGAGGTCAGGGCGCGAGTAAGAAGAGAGAAAGATTGAGAAAAAAACAGGGGGGTTAACTAGCTAGCTAGCTGTTATTAAGACGTCAGAGCGTTTTCTTTAATATTGATATATGACCACTGCATGCTTGCTTTTACTAACTGTTCCCTCTCCATCTTAATCATCTTCGTTCTCTCTCACTCCTCTTCTTTCCTTCTCTTCGTTTCCCTTCCCTTCCTACCCCAATCCCTTCGCTGCCATCTCTTCTCCATTCTCTCCCCTCCCAATTCCCTCTCCTCCCCTCCCCATTCCCTCCCCTTCCTCCCCTCCCCATTCCCTCCCTTCCCCTCCCCTCATCCCTTCCCCATCCCCCGTTCTCATGCTATCTATTTTCTCCTCTCTCTCTCTCAAATCTCTCTTCCATCCAACCTGTTCTCACGGTCACGTATCTAGACTGTGTACGGACAAGGGCGTGATGGCATGGTGGGAGTCTGTGTATTATATCAAGTTGAATGTGTGATTATTTTCTAACGTGAGCAGTAAGGCGAAACATTTAGTCAGACGCATGTTTTCTTCACGAAAGTATCTATCTATCTGTCTTGTTATATTCATATGTATCCATCTTTCTGTTTATCGCTCTGTCTATCTGTGTCTATCTATCTATATATATATATGTGTATGTGTGTGTTTGTGTGTTTGTGTGTATATGTATGTATGTATGTATGTATGTATGTATGTATGTATGTATATATATATATATATATATATATATATATATATATATATATATATATATATATATATATATATATATATATGTAATTGTATTTGTATGTGTGATTTTTTTCGTTCTGCGCTTGGGTGTGTGACTGAGAAAGCACGCTGTATGCATAAACGTATTCTTTTCATGTTTGGGAGTATGAGCATGCGAGATGGTCGTGTAGATTCAATCAAAGGCGGGCAGGGATCGAAAAATATTTTTTTCATATAAAAAGTGATAGTCCCTTGAGAATATATACATTAAGTATCTTTGGGCCTTTTGCATGCTCCCTTCGCTCA
>NW_028234416.1:7014441-7026941 GCF_977035675.1 Penaeus japonicus | reverse complement strand
GACACATGCGGGTGCTGTCCACGGCTATGGCTCACCCTGCTGCCCTCAATGAATTATTTGTTTCCTGATGGTTACTTTGGCAAAGAGAATGGCCGTTTTAACTGTTGGAATGAAGTAATTTGATTTCGATTCTGAGTTTGGTTTTGACTCTCCTCTCCCCTCTCTCTCTGGTTCTTCTCTTCTTCATTTCATCACTTAGCAAAGGGTTTCTGGTTACGTTTTTGTTTCAATCTGTCGCCAATGCAATTAACTCTTGTTGACATGCTGAAGAAATATAAACTATAAAGGAGAAAGTAAAAGGGAAGAAAATTTAAAAAGATGGTGTTATGATCATAGTGACAATATTGTGAAGGTGGATAGTAATTATAGCAACGATGATGGTTATGATGATGGTAAGGAAAGGCCTCCTCTCCATTTTCATCATATGTTTATTAATTTAGGCTTCATTTTCAAATTTACATTTTAAGTATTTATTACATCTGAATACATTATAAGCAATCTTTGAATGATTGACGGCTTAAAGAAATATACTCGCGGTAAGCCAAGGGAGAAAAAAAGTGGATGTTGAACTCAGTCGTTAGGGTTAACAGGACTCACATTGAGGTGTCACACACGGGGCGTAGTGGCCACGTACCCGTATTTATACACATGTGTGTGAACGTGTTTAAGCATGTGTTTATGTGGTTTAAAAGGAAGTGGGGCGGAAAGTTTTATGTTTTTGTTGTGTATTGTATGTTGTATGCCATGTGCTTTATGCTTTCTCTTTCTCTCTCTCTCTCTCTCTCTCTCTCTCTCTCTCTCTCTCTCTCTCTCTCTCTCTCTCTCTCTCTCTCTCTCTCTCTCTCTCTCTCTCTCTCTCTCTCTCTCTCTCTCTCTCTCTCTGTATATATATGTGTGTATGTGTATCTGTGAGTGTATTTGTGTCCCTCTGTGCGCGCACGACAGAGTAAGCATTTAGGATGTTTGTGCGTTAGTTTGTGTATACGACGGAGCGGTATCAGTTTCGCGTGGCATTGCAACCTGCAAAACCCAAGCGGAGATGTTCCCCAGTTGCCTTCATGCAATCGCAAAGCCTTACCTCGCATAACAATGCTTTCCATCATGCTTTCATCCTCTTGCAGTGAATGATATTGCAAGATATTCATTTCATTTGATTTTCTTCATCGATGCAAATATTGAGCATTTTCTGTATGTTGCTGTATTTTTTCATTGATTTCCTCTCTTTTTGGGGAGGGTCGTGTTTATTCAATGTTTGTTTGTCTACTGTCTTTATGAGGAGTTGTTTGTTGGCGATGTGAATTTCAGATTGAGGGAGGGAAGCAGCAGCCGTGGTTATCGGCATGTCGGATGAGAAGGGTGACCTCCTCGACTCGCTTTTCTCTCTTCTCTCTTTTCACCCCTCTCTGACTCTTCTCTCTTTTCACCCCTTTCTCTCTCTCTCTCTCTCTCTCTCTCTCTCTCTCTCTCTCTCTCTCTCTCTCTTCTCTCATTCTCTCTCTCTCTCTTCTCTGTCTCTTTCTTCTCTCTCTCTCTCTCTCTCTCTCCCTCTCTCTCTCTCTCTTCTCTCTCTCTCTCTCTCTCTCTCTCTCTCTCTCTCTCTCTCCCTCTCCTCTCTCTCTATCTCTATCTCTATCTCTCTCTAATATCTTTCTCCCTCTTCTATCTCTCTCTCTCTCCTCTTCTCTTTCTCTCTCTCCTCTCTCCTCTCTCTCTCTCTCTCTCCCCCTTTCTCTCTCTCTCCCTTTCTCTCTCTCTCTCACTCTCACTCTCACTCTCTCTCTCTCCCTCCCTCCCTCTCGCTCTCTCTCTCTCTATATATATCTACCTACCTACCTACCTACCTACCTACCTACCTACCTACCTACCTACCTACCTACCTACCTACCTACCTACCTACCTGTACGCCGTGTACGTCAATTTAATTCTTATTTCTCTCTCTCTCTTTCTCTACGCAAGAGTTTTCGAGAACCTGCCTGGCCATTAGAATCTATGCGAGCGGCAGGTCAACTGGGAGTTACGTAAGAATTTCTATACGACGGAGACCCTTTGATATAAAGTCACTTTGTCCTTTGGTGTTTACGGACGCGGAGAGGACTAGCGCTCATGCACCACTTTGTCCTTGTTTTTTTATGTTGCTTGTTCGTGTTTCTTTCTCGTCATTCGCTTTTCTTCACTTTTACCCTTTCGTCCGTGCCAGTTATCTCGACTCATTATCGGGGCGCTTTCCTTCTTCGGTGTTGAGTAACCATTGTGGATCTGTGACATTTGCTGTGACTCCCACTCTGCTGTCTCTTCTCTCTCTCCTGCTCGTGCTCTCCGTATTCTCAAATTTTCTCCTCTTTTCTCCTTGTCTCTTCTCTTTTCTTTTCTCCTCGTCTCTCCCCTTCTCTTTTCTTCTTTTCTCCTTTCTTCTCTTCTCTCTCTCTCTCTCTCTCTCTCTCTCTCTCTCACCCACCCACACATACACACATTCACCTATATACAGAAACCATGACATTCAGATTTTTCATTTACTCTGACTGCCGGGTTTAAGTGTGGGGTTGGTATGGGGGAGGGGAGAGTGGGAAGTGTGGGGGGGGGTGAGGGGGAACGGGTTCGGAAGGTCGCCTGAATGCTGTCATCACATTTCATGCCAGGTTATTTTGGTGTCAGCATGTCTCGATTGGTGTTTGCGTTAGTCGGGCATACCCTGTAAAGGAAGATGTGATGATGGCAGCAGCGTGGGCGTGAATTAATGTTAAGTTGTAAGTCTGTGCTTTGTAATGAATCTGTAGTTCGATGGAGTAGAACGTAGCTACTTAGGAGTTCGGTTTTATACTCCCTGTATACGTTTTTTCTTATTATTGATGATTCCTTATTTGGATTGGTTTAATGACGTTTGTATAACAATGAAATCAAGTCCCATTGAATCTAGTTGTTAAAGTCCACATCTATTTAAAAAAAGATAAACTTACGGAAACCGCGGTGGTTGAGGAGCTTCAGGTTTAAAAAAAAAAATGGGACTTCTATTGAGATCTCAGGCGGACGAGAACAGATGGAGAATGCGTCCCCGTGGTTTTGCGTGACAACGGGCGAGCTTTCCTTCCTCTGTGTGCGGGTTTATAGAGATGGAGAAGGAGAGGAAAATGGAAGAGGGGGAGGAGGAGAAGGAAAAGGAGAAGGAGAAGGAGAAGGAGAAGGAGAAGGAGAATAATAATAATAATAGTAATAGTAATAATAATAATAATAATAATAATAATAATAATAATAATAATAAGATGATAATAATAATGGAAAAGAAGGAACAGGAGAAAGAGATGGGAATGAGTCTAAGGGACAGGAATGTTGTTATGTAGGAGGAGAAGGAAGAGAAGGAGGTGGACGAGAAGGAAAATAAGAAAGAAAAAGGAAAGGAAGTGGAAAAAAAAGAGGGAAAGGAAAAGGAGAGGGAAGAATATGAACATTGAGAGAGAAAAAATCAGTGCGTGAGTGAAGTGCGTTTGCGTGTCCTAATGCCCGTGTCGAGTGCGTGAGTGCGGGCAGAGGTGACGGGCACGGAAAGAAAAGCAATCGAGAGCTAGCACTTTTCCCGCTACGTGTTCACTTCCGCCCGTGGGAGACAGCGTGAGAGTGACGGGCGTGGGCGCTGCAGAGGAAGACTGTGGTGAGGATCTCAGGTTGGAAGTGTCGGGGGTCAAACTTCCCTTCCTCTCCAGGTCTTCCTCTCTCTCTCTCTCTCTCTCTCTCTCTCTCTCTCTCTCTCTCTCTCTCTCTCTCTCTCTCTCTCTCTCTCTCTCTCTCTCTCTCTCTCTCTCTCTCTCTCTCTCTCTCTCGTTCTCTCTTTCTCTCTCGCTTTCTCATTTACCATCGCGTTTTCTTCTTTTCCATGCATGGTTTGCCTTTATTCTTCGGCTTCCTTTTAGTGCGCAGACGTTTTCGTTTTTGTTTTTGTTTTATTTATTTTTGTATTGATATTACTTCTCACTAGCTTCTTCCCTCCACAAATTTCTATTCATCTTTTATTTTCTTTACTTTATTGTCATCTTTATTACTCTTCCTATCACTCCATGAGTATCCTCCTTATCTCCATTTTTGTTATCTTCCTTGAGCAGGGTGGGGGTGGGGTGGGGGGTGGGGGCAATGTGACGTCACGTGACCCCGGTGCTAAAGCGTCTTGTGGGAATTGTTTGTTGCCATGGCGGCTGTTAAAACTTTCACTCAGGGGAGAATGGAGGAGTTTGTGGAGTGGGGAAGAATGAAAAGGAAGTGAAAGGGAGGGAGACCAAATGAGAAGAGGAAAGGGGAAATGAAGGGAGAAGAGAAGAAAGGTGGAAAGACGAGACGAGGTGAAGCGAGAGGAATGTGTGGGAGACAAGGGAGGACACACACACACACACACACACACACACACACACACACACACACACACACACACACACACACACACACACACACACACACACACACACACAATACATGATATATCCTAATACAACAGCAGGAGCCATTTTACACTTAGAACTGTTGCAATGACCTCGATGTGATTAATTCCGTGATTTATGAACTGATGTGCAGCTCGGAATCCGCCATTCCGTCAATGCTATTCAGGTTATATTGGATTCTCATCAGTTCAACATTTTTTTGGCATCTACAATATTTCTGAATATTTGAAAATAATGAGCCATAAAATACATTTTCTCTTACTTTCATTCTCTTTTTTCTATTTCACTCTCTCACTCACTCACCTACTCTCTCTCACTCTCTCTCTCTCTCTCTCTCTCTCTCTCTCTCTCTCTCTCTCTCTCTCTCTCTCTCTCCTCCCTCTCTCTCTCCTCTCTCTCTCTCTCTTCTCTCTCTCTCCTCTCTCTCTCTCTCTCTCTCTCTCTCTCTCTCTCTCTCTCTCTCTCTCTCTCTCTCTCTCTCTCTCTCTCTCTCTCTCTCTTTCTCTCTCTCTCTCTGTGCGTGTGCGTGTGTGCGCGTTTGGTGAATTTGACTTTTAATTAATTTTCTCGGAATTATCTCGCCTTTACTTGCCTTTATTGCAGTATAGATCAGCATTATCACTCATTATGACTGTTTTCTCTTATTTCGGCATGAAGTCCTTATCCCATTTTCCCCTCTGTACACATACATTTATCACTCATTTATCATCCTCACACTTGACTCATCTTCTCGTTTTCCTCTCAATCGATTTGCATCCGGAAGGCAGCAGGCAGGCACGCGTCCTCGGCTCCTTTGCAACCACCTGTCACGTAGCGCAACTTAACGGTATATAACTACTACTTCTTAACGACCTAACGACTTAACCGCCGCACGCAGACTCCGCCGCCGATGCCGCAACCGTGGTATTCATTCTTCCTTACATGGGTGATCGGGAGGGGGCGGGAGGCATAAGGAAGGAGATATTGGTGGCGGAAGAAAGTGTGTGTGTGTGTGTGGGGGGGGGGTTAATGGGCATATGTGCTTAGCTGTTTATGTCTTCTCATATTATGATTGTTAATTGTTGTTTTTTAACCTGTCATATTTTTATTTTATTTTACTTTCTGTTGTTGTTTTTCTGTCATTGTTTTTTTCTGCTTTCTGTTATTATTTTATTACTGTTATTGCTACCATCATTTTCGTCATTGTTATTGCTGTTTGCATTTATGATTATCTTCAATTACGTTGAACGGATACTTAATTGTCCGTTTCGTCAGTCATCTATCTATACGCCTGTCCATTCGATCCTTGAAGTTATCTGTTGCCGTTAGTCGTCCTTGCCGTTCGTCTGTTGAACTACTGATGTTTATACATTTCCCTTTTCTGTTAACGGAGGAGGGGGGTAGGAAAGGGATGAGAGACGTAGGGAATGTCGTGGCACTGCCAGGGAGGATGAAGAAGGGAGAGGGGAAGAGAGGGAAGAGAGAGGAGGAAGGTGAAGAAAGAAGAGGGATAGAGAAGAGGGGGAAGGGAGGAGGAAAGAGAGAGGAAAGAGGGAATGGGGAGAGGAAAAGGGTAGAGAGGGGGTGGCGGTAGGAGGGTGGAGGGGACGAACAGCAGTGTGAAATTACATCCATCACTCGTATCTGTGGCCACAGAGGTCATCGTGAACACTCCGCCTGTGCGTTTGATCATGGGGGTTTGAAGAGGCGGAGGGAGAGAGAGAGAGTAAGGAAAGAGAAAGAGACACGAGGTAGAGAGGAGAGAGAAAGGAAAGAGAGATAAGGGAGAGAGGAAAGAGAGATGAGGGAGAGAGGAGAGAGAAAGGAATAAGTGAGGAGGGAAAAAAGAAAGAGATAGGAGAGAGAAGAGAGATGAGGGAGAGAGGAGAGAGAAAGGAATAAGTGAGGAGGGAAAAAAGAAAGAGACAGGAGAGAGAAAGGGAAAATAGAGGAGAGAAAGAAGGAAGACCGGAAGGAGAGACGAGGGAGAAAAAGAGGGGAGAGGGAAAGGAAGGAGAGAGAAGGGGGGTGGGGGAGAAAAGAGAGAAGAGAGAGAGAGAGAGGAGAGAATAGAGAGTGAGAAAAAGACGGAGATAGACACTGAATAGAGTAACAGACGAATAGACAGAGACGGACAGGTGGACTCAAACGTAACAGACTTAACATCCATACAGATAGAAGTAAGAAAGAAAGAAAGAAAGAAAGAAAGAGGAGGACGAAACCAGAAGGCAACTATATCCACAAGAAATAAAAGCGTTGACACGAGAATGAATACAAGCCAAGAAGGGAGGGAGAGGAAGCGACCGAGGCGAAGAGGCGTCACGTTACCAGCGCACAGAGGGTTGTTAAAGCATGGAAGAACGAGCGTATTGTTTAAGCTCTCTCGTGTGGCCATACCTGCGTGCTTCCCCTTCTTCTCCGCCCTTTGTTTGGCCTTTATTCTATTTGCTGGATGATTTCAAGCCTGCGTCGCTTATTTCAGGGACTCTGTGCTTCTCAAGTTGTGGAGTTAGACTTGGGCATTTGGTGGGTTTGAAAGGTATATTTATGTTATTCTAGGCTGGGGGGGAGGGGGTATTGGTAATAGTTAGGACTGTTTTAAGGTTTTGTTTTGTTTTGTTTTTTCCTATTTTTGTTATGTTGTTTCGCAAGCTTATTATTTTCGTCGAGCATGAAACCCGCCACTTAACTTATCAAAGGAAACGAAAGTAATGTCCGTGTGGCTAAACAAATATATCTTTTGAAAGAATTGTTTATTTATTTATTCATCCTTCAACTCCTTATCCACCGCCCCTTTGGAACTCTTCAACTGCGAAGACCCTTAAGGGATTAGGGTAGAAGGGCAGGTCATGAGGTTGTCTAAGGAGGGAGGGGAAAAGGGTCGAAAGGAAGGACGGGGCTTGTAGTCGAAGACCTTGAAGGGAATATTGATCTTCGAATTATATTTCGGAATCGTTCGATAAAGTTGTTTATTTCATTATTTACTTCAGTGCATTTATTTTCCACTTTATTTGGTTAGTTTGTCATAATTGGTATTTTTCTTACAGTATCTCTGTTCTCTTTTTTTTTCTTTTCTTTTCCTATTTTTTATGTCTCAGTCTGTGTTGGCAGTTTTTCACTATTTTTTGCGGTATTAGTCATCGGTTCCTCGTTGATTCCGTGTTGTTGTTGGAGTCTTCCCAACGTGTGCCACTTCTGCAGTTCACGCCCGAAGCTTTTTTCTTCTTTTCTCTCTCTCTCTCTCGTCCCGTCTCTCTCTCTCTCTCTTTATCATATCTCTATTTCTTTCTTTCTTTCTTTCTCCTTTTTCTCACTTTCTCTTTCTTTCTTTCTCTTTCTTTCTTTCTTTCTCTTTTTTCTCACTTTCTCCCTTTCTTTCTTTCTCTTTTTTTCTCACTTTCTCTCTTTCTTTCTTTTTTCTCACTTTCTTTCTTTCTTTCTATCTTTCTCTTTCTTTCTTTTTCTCTCTTTTTTCTCACTTTCTTTCTTTCTCTTTCTTTCTTTCTATCTTTCCCTTTATCTTTATCTTTCTTTCTTTCTTTCGTTCTCTCTTTCTTTCTCTTTTTCTTTATCTCTCTTTCTCTCTCTCTCTCTCTCTCTCTCTCTCTCTCTCTCTCTCTTTATTTATTTTTCTCTCTCTCTATATCTTCTCTTTCTCTCTCTCCTCTCTCTTTCTTTCTTTCTCTCTCTCTTATTTCATTCTCTCTCTTTCTTTCTCTCTCTCTCTCTTTCTCTATTTCTCTCTTTCTCCTCTCTCTTTCTCTCTCTCTCTCTCTCTCTCTCTCTCTCTCTCTCTCTCTCTCTTCTCTCTCTCTCTTCTCTCTCTCTCTCTCTCTCTCTCTCTCTCTCTCTCTCTCTCTCTCTCTTCTCTCTTCTCTCTCTCATTTCTCTCTCTCTTCTCTTCTCTCTCTCTCTCTCTCTCTCTCTCTCTCTCTCTCTCTCTCTCTCTCTCTCTCTCTCTCTCTCTCTCTCTCTCTCTCTCTCTCTCTCTCTTTCTCTCTCTCTTTCTTTTTCTCTCTCGTTTTAACTCTATCTATCCTTTGTCGACTACATCAAAATCACCAAGATGAGTTCATCTACATGTGCCTGTAGAAAGGCATAGCAATGCCGAGAGAAGACGAGAAAAGAGGGCGAAGGAAATAAAGATATGTAGAATTGGAGAGAGAATAATCAAGGGTCAGAGCGAGAGCCAGTAAAGAGCGCTGGCATTGGATGACACAAGAAGAGCATTCCACCTGGGCGTGTCTTGGGATCCCGCGACACCTTGTAAACACTTGACTAACCATCGTATAATGTTATTTTTCGCCTCACGTGTGGAACTCTCTCTTCCTCTGCCCCCTCCCCCTCTTCTCTTGCCCCCTTCCCCCTTCCCTCCCTCCTCTGCCACTTCTCCCCTGTCCCCCTCCTCCTACCCTACCTCTCCTCTCCTCCCTGCCCTCCGTCTCTGCCTCCTCCTCCTCCTCCTCCTCCTATTCTCCCTCTCTTGCTCCTCTGGTACGACCCCCTTTCCCTCCTCTTCCTCCTCCTCCTTCCCCTTCCCCTACTGCACCCCTCCCCCCTCCCCTCTATCCCCCCCGTCCTCCTGGAGCATGTGCCAAGGAAGAGATCTCATGAGCGACTTTATTACTTCTTTCAGGTCCCACTTTGTTTTGTTGCTTTGGCTTGATTGTACTTCGCGGGTATTTATGTATTTGCCGTTGGATCTGTTGATATTGTATGGTAATAATGTAATAATGAAATGATATAGTAATAATGTCGATGCTAATAGTGATGATTATAATGATGGTAATAATTATTGATAATAAAGATCATGATAATGGTGTTGATAGTGATGATAAAAAAATGACAAAAACATGTTTTTTATTTCTTCGTATATTCTTGGGTCCCAAAAAGTTTAATTAAAAAAACAACAACTCAGTGCTGTATTTGACTTGTGCTGCAGATAGACATAGAAATAGAATTGCAAGTATTGTAAATTGCTCTGTAAATAAACGTATATGTAACATGTTCTAGGAATAAACTTATAAGCATATAACTTGTTTTAGGAATAGACTTGCATACAACGTGTTCTAGAAGCAAAATTATTGTAGCTCGCCAATTGTTCTGTAACTAAACTTAAAAACGACACGAAATCAGCATCTGCTCTGACCTGGGAAGGGAAGTCATGTGAGTGGAGGTGGGGCGCGCATCCTTGCCTCTCTTCCTCTTCCTTCGTATCACCGTGTTATTGGTCCTGCTGGAGTGCGAGTGTTGGTGTTATTTCTTTGGTGCTGTTGTTATTGTTATTGTCGTCACCGTTATCATTGTTTATTTCTGTTATATGTAATTATTTGTTATTATTTGTTATTATATTGAGAGTATTATTGTTGTTATTGTTATTTTTGTTATTTTAGTATTATTATTGTTGTTGTTATTATTATTGATATTCAATATGCTGTCTTTTGTTCTTTGACAATATATTTTCACCTTCCGCCATTGGCGTAACAGCAACAGTTCAAGATCCGTCCTAGTGCAGTGTGCACGCGACCTCAAACCACGACCGTGCCATGTCCCAAGAAAAGGCGATGTGTAGGAACTGTGCCAAGGCTGATGATGGCACTCCCCTCCCCTTCTCTCCTTGTACCCTTCTCCCACCCTCCCCTTCCCCCTCTCTCTGTGGCCTTCCAGGTGACATTGTTCTTCAAGACACACATTGAGTGGACCCCCCCCCCCCCGCCATTCCTAGGACGCGTGAATGGTATAGCGAGGGTTGTTCATTCGTTATAATTCTCGCGGAATGTGTGTGAAGGACGAAGCCGGATCATAAGGGGAACATGTGGTCGTATGACATATGGCCGTGTGATGTTTTGAAGGACCTGTGGTTTAGGATGTGCTGTAGGACATGCGGGCTTAGGATGTGTTTCAGTAAGATAGGTTGACGCAGAACAAGGGCCATGGAACGCGTAGCTGCAGGCCATGTGGTCGTAGGACGTATGGCCGAAGGGCGTGTGTATAAGCGTAGGTCGAAGTGTGCGTAGGACTCAATATAGGCGTGTGGTCTCAAGAACGTGTGGGCGTTGGGCGTGCGTGCGGTCGTGGTTGTCCATTGATTGGCTGAACGTTCCTTTCCTTCAGGTCGAGGAAGTAGGTAAAATTTAAGGTCCTAAATCCTGGGTGTGTATTCCTGGAGTTCGAAAATGAAAGCGAAGGTTGGGTGTATATTATTATGCTAATTTCCTCCATAGACAGGAATGGTGTGGGTGTGAGTGTTACATTTTAGATATTTGTTGTATGCGTTGTATGTATGTGTGTGTGTTTGTTTGTTTGTTTGTTTGTTTTTTTGTTTTTTTGTTTTCGTGACCTCGCAGCGCACTCCCGTCCTCATGACCTTCGCAGAGATACCAGCTTCCCTGCCATGGTGATTGTGGGATTGTGGTATAAGCACCAGATGTGATTCGTCTCTGTTGAAGATATATATCTTATATATATATTGTGCATGTATATATATATATATATATATATATATATATATATATATATATATATATATATATACTTACATTTAGAGAGAGAGAGAGAGAGAGAGAGAGAGAGAGAGAGAGAGAGAGAGAGAGAGAGAGAATTTGATGGCTTCTTAGAAGGATTTTCTTCTCAAATAATGAGAAATATCATAGATGCAGAAGGAATACTATATTGATGAGATATAACATTTTCAAAGCGTCTTTCCTCTTAAGTCAACATTCAGAAATTCTCTCGTGCTTCAGTGAAAAAAAAATCCTGTTTGTTAGATTCACGAGGCAAAGCAAGTGATAAATGCCTAACAACAAAGAAAGGGAAGAAATGAAGGCTATCTAAGAAGGAATAATGGCACACAAGCCAAGGAGATACTCGACGTAACCATAGGGCACTACGCACGATACGCGATGTGGCACGAGAGGTAATCGGTGCCATTACGCGCCACGTTATCGTTTTTTTTCTTATCGGTATCGCGTTATCGCCTCTTTGGGTGATTATAAACCGTTATCGTCGGAAATTGGTCGGCTGGAACAGAAGAGATTGTGTTTGCGGTTCTGTTTCGGATTCAGCTCGATAGGGCGGAAGAGATTGGGTGTTTGTTTGTCACACTCACACACACATACCAACACACACACAGACACACACACTCACTCTCTCTCACTCACTCACTCTCTCTCTCACTCACTCACTCACTCACTCACTCACTCACTCACTCACTCACTCACTCACTCACTCACTCACTCACTCACTCACACACACACACACACACACACACACACACACACACACACACACACACACACACACACACACACACACACACACACACACACACACACACACACACACACACACACACGTACACGTACACGTACACGTACACGTACACGTACAAAGCGCCTACACACGCAGTTCTCTTCCGCCCGAGCATCGCACCTGTGCTTGAGAGTGAACATCTGTCATTTGGCGAGGTTTCCCATTACGGAGGTCACAGGTGCTCGGCGCGGGGTTCAAGGGTCAACGTGCCTGCTATTCTTCGCAATCTCGTTCTTTGTGCGTTTTAGTATTTTTGTTTTTGTTCTTTTGTTTCTCTGAACGGGAGAAGGATGAGTACTGTTATTTTTTCATCGTGTAATGGTATTTGTTATAGTATGTTCGACGTGTTTAAGTTTACATGCATAAGATATACATTTTATGTTTTTTTTTTGTTATTTTTGAAGTTTTGAATTGCTCATATCAGAGTAATTCATGTTATGTTTTTCCGATGATAATTGTGTGACTTAGACTTAACTGTCATGTGATACTGGCTTTATCTTTCATTCTTTCTTGAACGTCTGATGTAATGCAAGTATTGCTTTCGTGACATTACTATTTTATGATATATTTTTTGCATTATTACCGTTATTGTTGAAGTTCTTATTATTCAAATAATGATAAAACAATAGTTGCGACTGTTATGAGTGGTGACTTTCGTTATTACTACTGTTATTGGCGTAAACATGGTTCTCATTTATTATAATGTTTGACATTGGTTGATTAAATATTTCTCTCTACCCCCCCCTCCTCCCCCTCTTCCTCTGCACCGTCCCCATGGCACAAGGGGCG
>NW_028234416.1:7006941-7009441 GCF_977035675.1 Penaeus japonicus | reverse complement strand
AATGCACACAGGTCAGGTCTGGCGAACATCACCGTGGCAGGTCAGACTTGGTCACTTGGAGCTCTGTCGTCTGCACTGTGTTCACCACCTGTCTGCCTGACAGCAATCTGGCATTTGTTTCGCCAGATGTGTGCGCACTTTGTGTTTCATGTTATTTTGCGTTATTATTTTTTAAGTATAGGATTATATTTGTTGGGTTGTTTTTTTTGTAATCACTGTTTGTTCGCATGACATTTTTTGTCATTTTTAGATTTGTTCTGTTCTTCGTCATTACTATGTCCTGTTTTTGTCATTGCTTTGTGTCCAAGATTTTGCTATTATTGTTTTTTTTTGCCATAGCTCTATCCGCCTTTGGTGAACTCGCGGGTAAAACAGAATAGTCATTAGATTATGATGGATTTTGGCCACGAGACAAAAATAATACAACACAAGTTAACATGGTAGTATTCACATATATCTGCTTGAAATTTCACCTCTTTATTTTATATTTTTGTTTAATTTATTCTTTGTTGCGCAATCCACTCACGGGTCAGGGACAGGTGTTCTCATTAACTCTCCCGTCTTGGCGGCTGACGCGTTCCGACGGAGCCCATCACGCAAGTTCTAAGGGAGTTTATGTTAATTACCTCATTAATATGCCTTTGTCGTCGGGTCTTTTGTGTTTGAGGGGGAGATGGATAGAGAGAGAGAGAGAGAGAGCGAGAGAGAGAGACAGAGAGAGAGACAGAGACAGAGACAGAGACAGAGACAGAGACAGAGACAGAGACAGAGAGATTAGATTAATAGATAGATATATAGATAAATGAATAAACAAACATAACGATATATGAATAGATAAATGAGAGGAAGAGGGAGAGATAAAGATAAAGATCATGATAAGGATAGCTAAAGAGAACAAGACTGAGTAAATGAATATACAAGCGTTCGTCCGTGTTTAAGGGCCTCATCCGAACGCCTTCACGAACCTCCCCGACGAACTCCAGACGTCCCAACGCGTTTTAAACCTCCTGCGCCGTAGTGATCTCATAGCCTCCGGTCGGCGTTATGTATGAACACGGCGGCGGAATGTTGTGTGCGTTGCATCACGGCGGGAGAAAGAAGCGGAGTGGTCGACCTTTTGAAGGAGGGAGGAAGGTGGGGGGGAGGCTCGAGAGGGGTTATTGGAAAGGGGAGAGGGGAGAGGATAGTAGAGAGGGAGGAGTATATGAGGGGTTCTGGTGAGGGGGAGGGGGGTAAGAGAGGTACTAAGGGATAGGGAAGGGTACTAGGAGAGAGAGATGGAATGGAGTAATAGGGGAAGAGGAGGAGATGAGGAGGGGACTAGGAGATGTAGAAAGGATGAGAAGGGTACTAGGATAGGGGGGAGGAGGGGGTACTAGGAGAGGGGGAGGAGGGCTACTAGGAAAGGGAGAAGGAGGTAGGTGGAAGTGATGACATATGGGGCATTCTTGACTTCTTAGAAGTTGAAGGTGAGGTGGGTTATTTGCCTTTTTTTATGGTCTTCGCAGGGACGAGATTGTGGAGAAACCGAGTAAGCGGGAGAGAAAGAAGGAAGAAGGAAAAATGTAAATAAAAACAGGTAAATGAATAGGTCAAGGGAGACTGAGAAAATATGAATAATTATGATGCTGATGTTTTTTTTTATGATAATGATAGCGTGGGTGATAGGGATTATATCTATCCATAGCAATAAAAAAATAATTGAGACGTTGGTATTACGGATAATGATGATGTTGATGGTATTGGTGATTATGAATTTAATCGCAAGAGTAATGATGATGATGATGATATTAATGATACCGATAATAATGGTCTTGATATCAATTAATATGATGATGAAGGTGAAATGGTATTAATGAATATGGTAATAGGGAGCCTAAGGCCGTGAAGGAATCGCTTTATGAATGAACGAAGAAGAACTTGAGCTGAAGGAGGAAGCCCGAGTGGATCAAGTCAAGCGTCTCCCACTTTCTCCCGAACGTGCGCGTCTAGGGTGCCTGGGATGGCCGAGGTCGCGCCGTGCCATGTTGGGGCATCGTGGCACTCTCACCTTGGCACTCAGGGCTAGCGGGTGGGGGGAGGTTAGGGATGGGGATGGGAGAGGGAGGAAGGGAAAGAAGGAGGGGATACGAGAGAAAACGAGGGAATGTAGCGAAGGAGGGCGAAGGGAAGGGATAGTGGTAGAAAGATATGGAGGAGATTAAGGAAGAAGAGGGGGTAGGAATGGTGCGAGAGGAGGTGTGTGAGAGAGAGAGAGAGAAAGAAAGAAAGATGTATTCATATAGAGAAAAAGAGATATAGAGAAAGAAAGATATATATACATATATATATATATATATATATATATATATATATATATATATATATATATATGTATATATATATATATATTTATATATATATATATATATATATATAGAGAGAGAGAGAGAGAGAGAGAGAGAGAGAGAGAGAGAGAGAATGGAAGAGAGAGAGAGAGAGAGAGAGAGAGAGAGAGAGA
>NW_028234416.1:6984441-7001941 GCF_977035675.1 Penaeus japonicus | reverse complement strand
AAAGGCAAAGGAAAATGGAGATGGTGAACAAAATTATGAGAATAAGAGAAACAAGAGAGAGAGAAATGAAAAGAGGAGATCGATGTGTGTGTCTTTGTGTGTGTGTGTGTGTGTTGGTATGTATATGTATATATATATATATATATATATATATATATATATATATATATATATACATATATATTATAATAATATTATATATATAATATATATATTATATATATATATTATATATGTATATATATATATATATATATATATATATAATATATATATATATAATATAGAGAGAGAGAGAGAGAGAGAGAGAGAGAGAGAGAGAGAGAGAGAGAGAGAGAGAGAGAGGTGGGGGCGAGAGCGAGAGAGAGTTTGAGAGTGCCAGCGCATATGTAAAGTCCTAGTGAGTGAAAGCGTGTCTTTTTACTTTTCCTACGTGCCCTTGACTTGTCCCTTGTGTTATTATCTTGCATTAAACTCATTGCACCGCCTTGAAGACTACAAGCAAAACAGCACCACTTGTGATAATAACTGCATTGTGTTGCATCGTCCTTTTTTTTTTTTTTTTTTGGCTGATGTAACATTGTGATGACGCGTCGCCATCCTCTGTTGATGTGGTCTGTGGTTGTGTCAGGTGTTTTGTGTTTACATTTTCGCGCGCACACAACACTTCCCCTGTGCCACGTTCATGCTGTAGCTTCTGTATGAGGAAACGACACGAGAATTAGAGTAAAGAAAGTCTTATGTGCGCTCATGCGCAAGTATAATTTCTCTTGCTTTCATTAGCATGAGCCCGGGACACTTGAAGGTTTAAGCAGTCATAAATGCATTCACACCAAGAATATACACTCCTGCGTATATTTATAAAAAAATGCAGACTTACGCGCGAGTTGCCCTGCATACACACAGCCGTGTATACAAACATCTCAGCAAGCGCGTAATAACCTTTTCAGCGCAAGTTGCCAAGTCATCGCGTTGATTAAACCTTATTAAGATAGATGACGAAAGTAATCATTTTCCCTGTCTAAACTCTTCCTCTCTACTAATTACTCTTTATTTGTAATCATGTCGTATTTCTTTTTCCTGTATTCCGTTTCTTTTGTGTTCTACTTTTTGTTTGTTTGTTTGTTTGTTTGTTTGTTTGTTTGTTTGTTTGTTCTTTCGCCTCCTGTCTGTCATCCTATTTCCATGTAGCTTGTTAATTACGCCAGGGTTCTTCAAAATAAGGATCGCGACACAGTATGGGGTTGCGAGCTAAGGATCAATGGATCTCTGCGTCTGATTAAATATTATGATCATATAAAATTAATATATAAATAATGTATATATATGTAATGGTAGATAAAGTAACTAACAAAACGTGTTTGATACATGCTGAAGAAACTACTGATTAGTGTACAAAACAGTCCAATAGGGCCGTAAGGGTATTTAGCGAAACCCAAACCGGGAGGCGATGGAAAAAAAGGTTGAAAAGCTATTTGAACTACCTCCTTTCTCTTTTTTCCCTTCTATTCTCTCTGTTCATGTCTCACCTCGTATGGTAGATCATCGAACGTGGTCCTTTGGGTGGTTATATAAATATTTTCGTTTGTCTGGGTATCTGGCAAGCAAGCACTGTACCCACTTCTCTATTCGTCTGCCATCCCTCCCCTCTTAGTCCCTCCTTTATGGCACCATTTATTGCTGTACTTCCTCCCCCTCACCCTCCCCCTCCTCATACCATGTGGCCTTTGGCAAGCAAGCAGAATACCTTTTCCCGGCCCCACTCCTCCCCCATCTGCGTGCCGATGATTGTGTCATGGGGCGCGTTAACGAGACACTACGAGACTTTCATGCGAGTGCTTGTACGTGTACGTGAGTGGTGTGTGGGTGTGGGTGTGGGTATGGGTATGGGAGGATATCCTGGGGTGGTGCTGTGGGTGGACGTGTGTGTGTGGTGTTTGGGTGTGGGTGTTCGTTTCGTAGTTTTGTAGGGGGTATGGGTATGGGTATGGATATGCGTGTGGGTGGGTGTGCGTGTGCGCGTGTGTGTGTGGGTGTTCGGGCGCGCGCGTGTGTTTTTGTTCGTTTGTGTGTGGTGTGTGTGTCCGAGTACCTTCCCGATGCGGGCGATGATGCAAGGGCGTCGAAGTGTGTCTGTGTTACTTTGCAGGCTTCGTTCTTAGTTTTTTGGTTTTATTTTTTCGTGTCATTATGCTTAAGAGTATATGTAAGATAGATAGCGATAGAGAAAGATAAGGAGAGAAAGAGGGAAAGAGAAGGAGAAAAAGAGAAAGAGAAGGAGTAAAAGATAAAAAGAAAGAGAGAGAGAACGAAGAAAGGGTAAGGTAGGACGGTTCCCTAGTTTTGGACCGTGGGCGTGGCAGAGTCGTTATGTGTTGTGCGTCCTACCTTTATGTGTCAGGGGCCCCTCCCAGCGCAGTCCACCAACCGTCCCTGCCACCAAAATCACCACACCGCTCTACCACCATCGCCGCCTTACCACCTAAATCACCTCTCCGCCCTACCGCCTCCACCTCCGCTGTGCCACCAAAATCACCTCACCACCATTGCTGCCGCCACCGCTCTCCCACCATCGTCGTCGTACCATCAGGATTACCACACCGCTCTTCCACCACCATTCCATCCACCAACATAACCTCGCCGCTCTATTGCTACTACTACCATCAACATTATGAGCAACAAGAACGTGCTTCTCATCCAAATGTTGATGCAGTATTTCCCTTTTATACCATGTTCCCTATCTCCCCGAAAATAAAAAGGTAGATAAAATGAATTATGAAATTGAAAGGAAAGAATGTAGACTTAACGCGACGTTCACGTCTTCCACGAGAGAAATGCGAAATCCGTTTTTTATCCACAAATTGGAAAGAGAGGAAGGGAGAGGGCGTGGATGATATATGATTAATTTAAGGGGAGGATATGTATTGAAGTTTGATAGTGATCTTACTCGCGCACGCACACGCACACGCACACGCACACGCACACGCACACACACACACACACACACACACACACACACACACACACACACACACACACACGCACGCACACACGCACACACACACACACACACACACACACACACACACACACACACACACACACACACACACACACACACACACACACACACACACACACACACACACATTCCTGCGTGTCTTTGTCTCGGATTGAGATAGAAAGAATAGAAATGAAAGAAAAAGAGATGAAAGGAGAGAGAGAGAGAAAGAGAGAAAGAGAGAGAGCGAGAGCGAGAGCGAGAGCGTCCTAAGTATATAATACCGATGCTTGTCATGGTTAATTATACCCCAGCCTCGTCGGTTGCTGGGACTAGGGAGCCCGTAAGTTGTCACTCGCCGCCAGAATAAGACGGCGAATCAAACAAAATTTCACAACCTGCGACCCGAGGGGTGAGACCGCGTTCGAACGTTTACAGAACGTTTACGCAAGAGGTCGCGTGTTAGCTTGTCAGCTCGCGGGTACACACGGACGCGAAACTTCTTATTTACGTGTCTGCACGACCACGTGAGTTTTGTGGCATTTCCTTTTTTCTGTCTTCTCTTGCCCTTCTTTCATGGTATATCCATATATTTTTAAATCTATATCTCTTAGCGTAGAGGTAATCTAAATTTGAATACAATTACTATTTTTCTTCGCGTTACAAAATCTGTATTAATCAAGAATGCACTTTGTCTAGTCAGTATGTGCGTTAGATGAAAATTTTGAAGACGTGCATTTAACGAGGAACGTACCAAACATAGGCAGAGATGAAAATGATTTGCCCATATCTAAGGCCCATCTCGCCAAGGCCTATTTCATCGCGTCATCTCGTTTATCTCTGCTCGTTTTCACTCCTCAAAACCTTCATCTTTTTTCTTTTCTTTTTTAAGTATACTTCCATTGTCTTCTACATAGTACCGCTATAAGTAATGGCTTGCGTAATTACAAAATTGTGAATTATGATGCTTCATATATAATAAATGTATGGTTTACTTTCACGTTATCGTCTCTCTCTCTCTCTCTCTCTCTCTCTCTCTCTCTCTCTCTCTCTCTCTCTCTCTCTCTCTCTCTCTCTCTCTCTCTCTCTCTCTCTCTCTCTCTCTCTCTCTCTCTCTGTCTCTCTCTCTCTTAATCCCTATCTGCGCGTCCATTCTAGATCCTCTCTTCCTCCTTACACACGCATACCCCTTGTCCTTCCATCTCTTTCATCCTCTCCCCAGCCCTTATCCTTCCTCCCTGCCCTCTCACCCTTTATCCCTTCTTCCTTTCCCTCCATCCATCCCGTTTCCCTCCTGCTTGTCCTTCCGCCATCCCTCTCCCCACTTCTTACCCCTCCTTCCTGGCCTCCCACTATCTCCTTATCTGTATCTGTCAGTCTGTCTGGTCATCGGCGGACGTTCTGGCGATTTATCGTTGATCTGAAGAAGCTAATTCCTTTTAAGGCACACTTATCGATGTTTATGTTACCTTTGCTCGTATTTTGGGTTATTTTAAGGGTATTTTAGATTGTTTAAAATCTATTTTAGGTTATTTCTAGGAGAGCGCTCGTGTGTATAAGTAATCAGATGTTCGCATGATGATGGTGGAAACGTATGTGTGTGTGTGACTTTTGTCTGTGTACATTTCAAAAATCGGTGTACACGCCTGAATATCCACGGGGCATCGCCTTCCACGGTGATCTCCGCCGCGATGTTGTAAGAAAACAGGAAGATTATCCGTTATTAAGATGTCATTAGGCCGGCGGTGACTGTCAGATCAATCATTACCTGATACACTTTCTCTCGACCCCCCCCCCCTCCACCTCTCTCTCTCTCTCTCTCTCATCTTTCATCTCTCCTCTTTTTCCCCTCCCGTCTCTTCCCCTTTCTTTTATCGCAATATTCATTTCACCCCCCCCCCCCATCGCTTTCTCTTTTCGCGTCCTCTCGGCAGCGCGTTCAGGTTCATTTCGTAAAGTGCGGTGGGTGTGGAGGAGAGGGGATGAGAGCGGGCTGTGGGGAAGGGAGCGACAAGGAAAGGGAGGGGGGATTTGATTTGATTTTCTCTTTGTTTTTTTTTTCTGTTGTCTTGTCCTTTTTTCACTTTCCTTGTGACCACTTTCTTACCCTTCTTCTTTTTTTTAGAGTTACTTTCTTCTTCACATCATCTTCCTTTTCCTCCTCCTCCTTCCCTCTCTCCCTCCTCCTCCTACTCCTCCCTCCCTCGCTCCCTCCATCACACTTTCCTTCCCTCCTTCCCTCCCTTCCTCCCTTACACCTCCCTCCCTCCTCCCCGTATCCCAGGTCATGATCTGGGTCAGCAGGTAGAGGTCGTTAGGACAAACGAGAGTCCTGCGAGATAAACTACCTGTTGATACTCCAGACACCCAGACGACTTTTTTGTAGTTGTTCGCGCGCTGTCTGGTGTTCTACTTCCTCTTTTGTTTGTCTTGTTTGTGTTTTTTGCTAAATTCTTTGTTTTGTTATTATTATTATTATTTTATTTTTTTGTCTCTAGTTTTTTTCTTCTCTCCTCACAATTACGTCATATAAAGTCGGTAATCGATCCGGCATATGTTTTTTCATTTTTTGTTTTTGCCTTTTCTCCTCGACGTAATCTTCCGTCTCGTCACCTTCTTCACCTGACCGTCAATGTTTATCTCTTTTTACCTCAACGGTGGTCCAAGGTAGGTAGGGCATTATTACCTGGACGTCATTAACTGTTAATTAACCTGAACGTCACCTAGGTCGCGCGCCTGCAGACAGAGGGGTAATGTTGGCAGGGCGGTAGGGGAATGTTGACAGAGCGATTGGGGGGGAGGGAGGATGGATGGGCGAGTGAGAGACGGTGTGCGGAGAGAGATATAGATAGATAGAGACAGACAGACAGAAATATGAGCAGATAAACAGACAGACAGAAAGAAATACAAGCAGGTAAGCAGAAAGAGAGAGAGAGAGAGAGAGAGAGAGAGAGAGAGAGAGAGAGAGAGAGAGAGAGAGAGAGAGAGAGACGGGAGCAAAAGAGAGAGAAAAAACAAGGGAGCACGAGATGTGAGAGCGAGCAAGAGAGCGAGAGGGGATGTGAGGAACAAAAAGGTTAAAAAACAAACCAGAAACTCATATAAAACCAATATTTTTGTGACGAGTTGACCTCATATTTGCATATTTTCATTGTTTTCATGTAATTGCGCTGTATTGTATGATGCTAGCGACTTGAAATTTCTAAATTGTGTTCATAAACTAAGCATTTTTTATTCCCCCCCACTTTTAAGATAGTCATTATCACTCCAATCTTCGTTCATTCGGCGGCCCAGAGGTAATTACGCTAATTAAGAATAATGGCGAGTTTCTCCCAACTTCGCCTCTCTCGCGTGTTACTTAGTACGATTTTTGAGAATGAAGGAACGATCGTAAAGCCTTGTTAGCGGACAGAGGCTCTTGGAGGGAAACAAGTGTGTGCTCTGTGGCGCCTGGGGGGAGGAGGGATGAAGGAGGGACAGGAAGACATCCCCCCAAACCTCCCTAAACCCCCACCACGGACACAATGGGGCAAGTATTTAGGTAAATGTCAGGTAATGGAAGGTGCGTGTGGCTTGTGGTCACCTGCACGGTCACCTCGCGGCCACACCTCATTTTCTTCTGCCCTTTCGTTTTTTTCTAGTACTTGTGTTCTTTATTTTTTATACTTCAAAATCTGTATTCCTCATCTTGTTTTTTTATTTTTTTTCCTATGTTATTCACATAAATATTCCGGTATTCATATATTTTCCATTTTTAAAAATGTTCCCCTCTTATTGAGTTTATTTTTTCTACTCGATTATGATTGAATTGCAATGGTTTATATACACCAACAATAAAATAATATTACTTCGTATATTCCCATCTCTTCAACCCACCCCTTGCCCTAAATCTTCTCTCCCTCCTCCCCTTCCTCCATCTCTATTTTCTGCTCCTCGCGCTCCTCCTCCTCCTCTGTCATCTCGAGTGAGGGAATGTTAATAGGAAGCGTAGGGTTGATGGGCACAGGTGATGGGCGATCCGACGGAGGCCGGGTTGGTTACACACGTCCCGAGGGAAGGACTTTTGGCTGTGGTCGCCAGAGGGTAAAGGGAAGGAAAGGGAAGGAAAGAGAAGAGAAGAGAAGAGAAGAGAAGAGAAGAGAAGAGAAGAGAAGAGAAGAGAAGAGAAGAGAAGAGAAGAGAAGAGAAGAGAAGAGAAGAGAAGAGAAGAGAAGAGAAGAGAAGGGAAGGGAAGGAAAAGGGGAGGAAAGGAACGGAAAGGAACGGAAGGAAAAGGGGAGGGAAGGAAAGAGAAGGGATGGAAATAAAATGAAAGGAAAGAGATGGAGAGAGAAGAGAAGATAAGAGAATGAGAAGATAAGATGAAAGGAGAAGAGAAGGAGAGAGAGAGAAGAGATGAGGAATGAGGAAGAGGGCAAGAGGAGAAGAATGAAGAGAGGGAGAAGTAAAATGAGAAGAGACAGAAATAAAAGAGAGAGGGAAGAAGAGAAGAGAAGAGAAGGAGAAGAGAAGTAAGAGAGAGAAGAGAGAGAAGAAGAGGAGAAGAGAGAGAAGAGAATAGGAGAGAGAGATAGAGAAATAAGAGAGGAGAGAGAGAGAGAGAGAAGGAGAGAGAGAGAGAAAAATAGAGGAGAAGATAGAAGAGATGAAAATATGGAGAAGAAGAGAAGATGGAAGAGATGATAGATAAAATAGAGAAGGAAAGAAGAATAGAGAAGAAGAGATGAAGAGAGAGAGAAGAAGAGAGAAGAGAGATAGCGTAGGAGAGAAGATAGAGAGAAAGAAGAGAAGAGAAGAGATAGAGAGAGAAGAGAGAAAGAGGATATGTAATAAAGAGAGAAAATGAGAGAGAATAATAGAAGAGAGAGAGAGAAGAATAGATAAGGAGAAGAGAGAAGAGAGAGAGAGAGAGAGAGAATTAGAGAATAAGAGAGAGAGAAGAAGAGAGATAGAGAAGAGAGAGGACAAGAGAGAGGAGAAAAGGAGAGAGAGAGAAGAGAGAGAATGAGATTAGAGGAGAGAAGAATGAGATAGAAGAGAAGAAGAGAGAGAGAAGAGAGAAGAGAAATAAGGAAGAAGAAGAGAAGAAGATAAGATAAGAAAGAAGAGAAATAGAAGAGAAAAGAGGAGGAGAAGAAGAGAGATAGAGAGAGAGGGAGAGAGATGTATAGAGAGAAAGAGAGGGAGTAGAATAAAGAGAGATAGAAAAAGAGGGAGAAGAAGAAGAGAGGAGAGAAGAGGGGAGAGAAGAGAAATAGAGAGAGAAGAGAAGAAGAGGGAAAAAAGAGAAGAGAGAAAGAAAGAGAAGAGAGAAGAAAGGGAAGGAGAGAATATGGAAGAGAAGATGGGATGGAGAGAATAAGAGAAGAGAAGAGAAAAAGAAAGAGAATATTGGAGGAGGAGAGAAGCGAGAAGAGAAGAGAAGGATAATAGAGAAGAGGAAGAGAGAGAAAAAAGAAAGAAGAGAAAGAGAAATAGAAGAGAAGAGAAGGAAGAAGAAAATAAGAAGAAAGAGAGAATAGGAGAAAGATAGAGAAGAGAAGAGAAGAGAGAAGAAGATAAGAGGAGAAGGAGAAGAGAAGATAATAGAGAGAAGGGAAAGAGAAGAGAAGGAAGAAGAAAGAGAAGAGTGAAGAAGAAGAAGAAAGAAGAGGAGAAGAGAGAGAAAGGAGAGAGAGAGAGAGAGAGAAGAAAGAGAAAAGAAAGATATAAGAGATAGAGAGAGGGAAGAAAGAAAAGAGAGAGAGAAAGAAGAAGAGAAAAGAAGAGAGAGAAGAGATAGAAGAGAGAAGAGAGAGAAAGAGATAGAGAAAGAGAGAGAGAGAGAGAAGAGAAGAGAGAAGGGAAGAGAAGAGGAGAGAAGAAGAGAGAGAGAGAGAGAAAGAGAGAATAGAAGAGAAGAGAAGAGAGAAGAGAGAGAAGAGAAAGAAAGAAGAGAGAGAAGAAGAAGAAGGGAGGAGAAAGAAGAGGAAAAGGAAAAAGCAGAGAGAAAAAGAAAAGAAGAAAAAAAGAAAAGAAGAGAATGGAAGAGGAAGAAAAGAGAGAGAAGAAGAGGAGAAGAAGAGAGAGAGAGAGAGAAAGGAAGGAGAGAGGAAGAGAGAAGAAGGAGAGGAAGGAATAGGGAGAAAGAAGAAAGAGAGAGAGAGAGTGAGAGAGAGAGAAAAGAGAGAGAGAGAGAAAGAGAAAGAAAGGAAGAGAAAGAGAAAAAAGGAGAGGGAGAAAAAAAGAGAAAAGAGAGGACGAGAAAAGAGAAGAGAATGATAGAAGATAAGAGAGGAAGAGGTAGAGAAGAGAGGAGAAGAGAAGAGAAGGGAAGGGAAAATTGAGGGAAGAAGGAGAGAATGGAAGAGAAAGGTGTAAAGAAAGAAGCGGAGGATATATATATATATATATATATATATATATATATATATATATATATGTATGTATATGTATATGTATATGTATGCATATATGCATACACATACATAATGTTATGTGCACGTTACTGTGTTTTTTTGTGGTTCTACATATATACATATATATACATACATACATATATGTATATATATATATATATATATATATATATATATATATATATATATATACACACATATACAAACATACATACATACATACACAAACATATACATACATACATACACACACACACACACACACACACACACACACACACACACACATAAATATATATATATATATATATATATATATATATATATATAAATATATATATATGTATATATATCTGGGTGTGTGTGTGTATGATGTATATAGGAATAAGTATGCATAAAGATGAATATATACACATATCTATACATATATGTATATATATGTATATCTATATATATATAATATATAATATATATATATATAATATATATATATATACACACTAATGCGTAAACATAAACATTCATGACCATACGCGCGCGTGCACACATAATACCGCACGTCCGTTTAAAATATGTATTAATCAGGACGCAAACAGGCCGCGTTGTGTTGTCAGCTGCCGGGTTGATTGACAGAGTGAGTAACTGATAAGACAGCGGGGATTCGAGCGGTGATGGAAACGTGGGCATTCATCTCCGTCTCAGTGGCTGATTTTTAAAGCGCTCTGTCGTTTTCTCTCGTTTTTTAGAACCATTGGGTGGTGGCTTATTACCTCTTTGCGTTAGTCTGTTTGATTAAACTTTCTTACAAGAAGCACAGATGACTAATTCACCCAGTAGGAGATTGAATGAAGATATAATTATTTTTTTTTAGTCCAGATGATATTCTTCTAATAAAAATAGAAATATAACGAAAAAAAAAGTTCACACATATTCACGTTGCACACGCGAATGGAAATCATGCACATGTCGCCGTCTGAGGTATTTTTATTGAGACACGGGAGTTCGCGCCAGACGGACTTGCAGTGTATACGGAGAAAAGGCTGAAAAGGACGGGAAAAAGCAAGAAAGATGTTATTATTAGGATTGTCCGTGACGTCACTCGCTCGCTACTTCCCTCGGGCACTTTTGCTTTGAAGTTTGGGATAGGGTTGAGGGACTGTTTGTTTGTTTATATATTTGTTTTGCTTTGTTTGTGCTATTTTTTCGATCGCGTGGGGAGGGACGGGGGGGGGGGATCTGTTTGATATCAGTCGCTGCAGATATTAGAATGAGGAATGGCATTTTAAGGGGAGTTCGGAAAAGGGTTGTGATGGGGGATGGGAAGAAGAACATAGGGCGTGATGGGGGATGGGAAGAAGAACATAGGGCGTGATGGGGGATGGGAAGAAGAACATAGGGCGAGAAAGGGAAGGAGGGAGGGAGGGAGAATACGAAGGGGAAGAATGAGAGGGAAGGGAAAATTGAGGGAAGAAGGGAGAGAATGGAAGAGAAAGGTGTAAAGAAAGAAGAGGAGGAAGGAGGGAAGAGAGACAGACAGACAGGCAGACAAATTGAAATTGAAACATTTTATTTAGCCATTAAATGATACATATTAAGATACAATTTGTACAAGTGTTGGCTAAGCCTTTTGAGAACAAAAGTTCTCTTGAAGGCTTCATACAATGTTATTACCTAATAAATACACATACATATATTTGATATCGGCTAATTTCAGTTATCGAGATATATATATAGGTGATACTATGAATATGCAATGAGAAAAAAGAAAATGTGATATGATATTATATTACTTTGTACATAGAAATATATTTGATATGACAAAATATCATATTACACGTGCATATATAACTCAATTTTATATCACACACACACACACACACACACACATATATATATATACATACATACATATATATACATATATATACACATATATACATATACATATATATATATATATATATATATATATATATATATACATATATATATACATATATATATATATATATATATATATATATATATATATATATATATATATATACATACACATACATATACATACATATACACATATATACATATATATATATTGATTATGATGCAGTATTACATTATGCGAACATAATACTTATTCATTACAATACACACATGAATATAATTAACATGACAAAATATTACATTTTATACACATATATTTGATATGACACAAATTACCTTATACACAGGTATATTTGATATGGTTTAGTTAAATAAACATAATATATAATTCGATTGAAATTAGTTATTATACACATATTGACACAGGTAAAATTACAACATATATGATTTATGGTTGCTGATTACATTTTCCAAATAATTTTTAAGAGTTAGAATATCTTGATATTAAGTAAAACTTAAGAGCTATCTTAAAGCTTGGCAGAGTTTGTTTTTGTCTAATATGGTCTGGGAGGCTGTTCCATACCTTAACACCATGATAATTAATGAAAGTTTTGGACTGATCAGATCTGCATAATGGATATTTTAGTAGAGTATCGTTTCTCAATTCATATCGAGAGTTCGATCTATGAGTGAACATATCATTTTGCAAGAGGTTGACGGATTTAAAAGTAAATATTGCAGAACATAGTCGTTGATTTCTTTAAACTTAAGCAATTTTTTGTTGAAACACGTATCATTTGTATGTCATACTTTCTAGGAATGCTATATTTCGAATTATTTTTTTCTGGGTAATGACAAGGACTTCGTGCGATTGGCTGGAACAGCTCCCCAGCTACGTGGCAGTATATTACTGGGAAATATTAAGGAATAATATATTTGTTTTAATGCGTGAGTTGTGAGGGTATTACGAACATGGTAAATCATTCCACAGTGTTTACTTAATTTGTTTTGGAGTTCGTAAATATGATCATACCATAATAATCTATAATCAATTATGACACCGAGAAATTTTGTCTTTGTTTCTTGCTTAACAATTTTGTTATTTATATTAAGTGATGGAATATTATCAGGGATGTTTTTGTTCCTATGAAATATGATGTAGTGAGTTTTTTCAAGGTTGAGAGTGAGTTTGTTGCTTAAAATCCATTTATTGACTTGTTTAAGTTCTTCATTGACACTACTAATTAGATCATGAATATTTGGTCCACTTAGTATCAGGTTGCTATCATCCGCAAATAGCGTGAATTTTAGAGTGTTACTACAATTGATAAAGTCATTTATAAAAAGTAGAAAAAGATAAGGGCCCAAAATTGACCCTTGTGGTACACCATGTTTGACTGTGAGTGTGTGAGATTTATGTTTATTATAATAGACAAATTGTGATCTATTGCTAAGGTATGTTTTAAACCATTTATTTGCCATTCCTCTAATTCCATAAGTGTCTAATTTATCCAAGAGGATGTTGTGGTCGACAGTGTCGAATGCTTTGCTGAAATCTAAAAAAACTGCAATGGAATACTGATTGTCATCAAAAGCCCTTAGGATGCGCTCAGTGAAGGAAATGAGTGCTGTTTCTGTGGACTTTCCCTTCGAGAAGCCGAACTGGGAGTCATTTATGATGTTATTGTCACCGCAAAAACTGTTTAATCTTGTAAAAGCAAGTTTCTCTAGAATTTTGCTGAATCCAGAGAGGAGGGAAATAGGTCGATAATTAGAGATCTTGCTTTTGTCACCTGATTTGAAAATTGGAATGACTTTAGCCATTTTCATTTTGTCGGGGAAAATTCCTTCTCGAAATGAAGCATTGAAAATGTCAACCATTACAGGAGCAATTGCATGAGATACTTTTTTTATTAGCATCATCGGTATGCCATCAGTCCTGTGTGAGCATTCTTTCATTGATTTAACAGCATTGATGAATTCTGATTCACAGATTGGCGCCATTGCCATGCTGTTTCTTTGGTGACCATGTAAGAAACGTTTAATTCATTATCATCAGCAGTTGATTATTAGCAAGTCGTTTTGTTGCATTATCAAAGTGGTTATTGAACGCTTTTGAAATTTCTGCAGCGTCATTGGTTAACCTACTGTTTAGATTAAAATTGTTATATTGTTTTTCTTGGATATTTCTATTCAAGATAATCTGATGATATCCCAAGTTTTTTAGAGTTGCTCGAGTGCTGGTTAAGTTTTTGCTTATAATAGACGATTTTGCGACCTTGATGGCATGAGATACTTGTTGCGGATATTCCTAATGCATCTCCATAAGTGAAGGATATTTGAAAAATTTTCTCTGCAGTTGGTGTTTTTCTTTAATTAAAACTTTGATGTCAGGAGTGATATAGGGCTTATTAATGGATTTGTCTCTACCATTTTAGTTTTAGTGGAAAAATTTGTTAAAAGATGCTATGAATATTGTGATAAATTTTCATACTTCACATTAGCATTATTCCCGACGTGAACAAGATCCCAGTTGACTGAGCTTAAGTGATTTAAAAATAATTCTATATTCATATCAGAGTAATCATGATATTGAATTTCAATCTTTTTACTTGTTGATTTCTTTGAATCGTATAAAAATCTGGCGTACACAGGGAAATGATCTGATATGTATGAATATATAATGGAGGACTCAGTTAGATTTGATATGTCATTTGTCCAAATGTGATCTATCAATGTAGCTGATGCACGATGCACTCGGGTCGGCTTTGTTATACAATTGTAAAACATGTTTTCATGAAATAGATTCTCAAGTTCTCTTACATTTGGGTTTTGTCTACTTAAAAGATTTATATTAAAATCACCGGTAATATAACACCTTTTGTTTTCTCTGCTAATAATTCCTAATATATTATATAATTTCTCTATAAATGTGGTAAATGAGGTCTTTGGTCGGAAATATATTATCCCAATAATCACTCTGTTTGTATTTTGATGAATTTCAACAAACAGCGATTCTATCATTGGTTCTTTTAATGTTAAATCATCTCTTGCAAAGGAGTGACATGAGTTTTTGGCAAATATGGCAGTGCCTCCACTTACGCGTGGTGTGTGAAAGGAGAGATAAAAGGAGGGAGAGAGCGGAGAGAGTGAGATGGCCAGGTGATGATTACTCGAGTTTCCTTCGAACACATCCCAAGGTTGTTTTCGTTGTTGTTTTATGAGTTTCCTCCTTTCGGCCCCCCCCCCCCCCCCCCCCCCGTTCCTAGGAACAACACGGCGAGCGTCGTTACAGATCGCCCCCCCTTCCCTCTTCCCCCTTCTCCTTCCCCCTTCTCCTTCCCCCTTCCCCAGATGCTCTTTGGATCTCTCTAGACAGCATGTTCTCGTCGGCAATTTGGGGAATGTCTAGACTCCGGCGGCGCGCGTGCGGAGCTTGTCTGTGTCTTCTCTCTTATTGGGCTCTCTCTCTACCTCCTCTTCTTAGTTTAACATGTTCGATCCCTATTTTTCCGTCGTGGACACATGACTACACACGCACACGCATACCCACACGCATACGCACACGCATACGCACACGCACACGCACACGCACACGCACACGCATACGCACACACACAACACACACACACACACACACACACACACACACACACACACACACACACACACACACACACACACACACACACACACACACACACACACACACAACACACACACACACACACACACACACAGGTTTGAGTGGTCTGTTCCGGCCAAGACTATTGCGTCTGAACTGCCATTTAGTTCCGACTATTTTCGTTCCGAGTTTTTGCCCTGCGACCTCGTGCGTCTCCCGGCTGTGATGTGTGTGTGGAGGTGGGGGATAGTTAGGGAGGGAGAGAGGGGAAAGGTGAGAGTTAGGGAGAGAGGGGGGAGAATAAGTTAAGGAGGATGGGGGAAGGGAGAGAGTGAGTTAAGGAGAGTGGGAGGGAGGGAGTGAGTGAGTGAGTTAAGGAGGGTGGGACAGAGGGGAGGAAGGAGAGAGTTAGAGAGGGAGGAAGGAAAGGAGAGAGTTGGGGAGGGAAGGAAGGAGAAATTTATGGATAGAGTGGGAGAGAGTTTGAAAATAAGGGAGGCATGAAAGAAGTGAAGAATACTCTCCTATGGCGGTCAGAAAATAAATGGAATTAGAGAAAAAACGATAAAGAAGAACGCTAATGGGATTATAGGGAAAAGAAAGGTAAAGAAAAAAGGAATCGAAAAAAAGAAGACGCCATAAGGCTAGAAAAAAATAAGGAATACAGTAAAAACAAGAAATATAAAATGGAATAAGGGGGGAAGGGAGGGTAGAAGAACAAGGGACGCGAAGGAGGAATAAGGGAGAAGCCGAGATGGCAGGAGGTACCAAGGCGCTGACATGTCACGGCCCCCTTGACGTGTTGTCACCCCCGAAGGCGACACTTGGCAATGTCTGCGAACCATTCCCAAGGAGCAACAATTTTTGGGAGGGGGGGGGGGGGGGGGGCGAAATTTGACTCCCGCGTGAGTCATGCGTGAGGAAAGTATGCCATGACGTTGGATAACGCTTGCTGGCGGGGCGCTTTCGGTAGTTTGAGGGGGCGCTTAATCACCATGCATGGCGCTCGCCCCTTTCTCTCTTTTGCTTCTTTTTTTCTTTCTCTCTGTTGTTTCCTTTCTTCATTCTCTCTTTTGTTTCTTTTACTTATTTCTCTCTTTTTCTTCTTTCTCTCTTTTCTTTCTTTCTCTTCTTTTCTTCTCGCTCTACACTCCCCCTCCTCTCTATCTCCCCCCCACATTCTATCTATCTATCTATCTATCTATCTATCTATCTATCTATCTATCTTTCTCTATCTTTATATCTCCTCTTTTCGCTCTCTCTCCTCTCCCTCTCTATCTATCTATCTATCTTATTTATCTATCTTATCTATGTATCTCCTCACTTTTCGTTCTCTCTCTCTACTCTCTTCTCTCTCTCTCTCTCTCTCTCTCTCTCTCTCTCTCTCTCTCTTTATATTATATATATATATATATATATATATATATATATATATATATATATATATATTGCAATTTACGTTCACTTACAATTTACAAGAAAGATCAAAAGTAAGTAGAATAGAAAATGTGCATTAACCGGAGAAAAGGATAAGTGAACTACCTTTGTGATTTATGCGGTTATTTGTTTTTCTTCCTTGCCGTTTTTCTTCTTCCTCCCCCCCCTCTTCTTCTTCTCCGTCTATTTTTTCCTCCCCTTGTCGCTCTAATCTTCCTTTCCTTCTCTGATTTTCCCCTCCTCTTCCGCCCCCCCTCTCTCTGCTCTTGCTTTCTCGCCCCTAACCTTTCGCCTTTTGCCTTCTATTTTTCTCTCTCTGTCTTTATCTTTCCCTCTCTTCTCTTCTCTTTCCCATTCTCCCTCTCTTCTCTTTTTCCCCCTCTCTTTCCCAAACTTCACTGTCTTCTGTCTTTCCATCGCTTCCATTTTATTTCCCTCCCTTTCCCTTTCTTTTCCTCTCTTACCCTCGCTTCCCTTTTCTTTCCCTCTCTTTCCTTATCTTTTCCTCTCTTCTCTTTTCCCCTATCTCTCCCTCCCTTTCCACTGGGTCTGCTCGCCCTCCATCGTCGCGCTCCTAAAGAACATTACAGTCTCGAGAGTCGGTAAAAATATCATTATGCGATGAAAAAACGACCTTACGACTTCCTCTACGATTTGTTTAACAACGTTCTCTTCCCAAGTGTATAAGGGTTTCTGCTTTTTTTGTTTCTTTATTCCTATCCGGTTTCTTGTCGTTTCTGTTTTTAAAAAATCTATTTGCCCTATTTTCTTTGTCATTTTCCTTGTCTTTTTCTTTCTCTTCGTCGTCGTCTTTCTTTATCATCTTCGTCTCTTTCTTCATCATTTTCTTCCTTACCTACCTCCTCCTCCGCCACATCCTTACTGTTGTGTTTTCCCCATCTTTACCATTAATCCGTTTAACGTATGTTTACCCCCTTTTTTCCTCTTCCCTTCATTTCCTTTTCTCCTTCACCATCCCCCCCCTGTACGTTTAACATAGCTTGTCGAAATAGCATAGAAAACGCACCTATGATAATATGTCCTTGAGCGCCTTCTGTCGGCAGGTTTGGGGTGTGTGTGGGGGTGGGGTAGGGGGTGGGGGTAAGGTAATAGGTGGGGGGAATGGTATGGTGGCAGGTTAGGGGGGTGGGGATG
>NW_028234416.1:6959441-6966941 GCF_977035675.1 Penaeus japonicus | reverse complement strand
AAAAAGAGATCATTGGCAAAGACGAGTCATAGCGTGGCAGAGAGGGAAAGGGGGTAGGGAGAGAGGAGGGAAGGGGAGGAGATGCGGAGATGGGAGGGGAGGAGATTCGGAGAAGGGGGGGATGGGAGGGGAGGGAGAGATAGCGAATAAATAAACTGAGCGTTAACTCACGACTGGTTACTGAGAGGGGAGGAAGGGATGTCAAGGTCACGAGCTCGCTAAACATAGACGATTTTTGCCATTTCAACCCATAGATCTGTGTGTGTATGTGCGTTTATGTGTATGTATGTATGTATCTATCCTGTCTGTTTGTGCATTGATGAATTCGTGTGGTTGAATGTATGTACATATGTGTTTCAGTGATTTAAGTTACGTTATCATATTTATTTAATCAGATCTTTTGTCTTGTTATTTAAACAATATTTTTTTTTTCGCAGGTATGTGTTTAGGCCGCCGGCAGGTGCTGAGCTCGCGGCGGTTACGTGAGTTATCTTGACATCCTGGTACAGAATTAAACGTCTGGGCCAATTCCTCACTTTCTTTCTTATTCTCCTTTTCTCGTTCAAACATTCTCTCTCTCTCTCTCTCTCTCTCTCTCTCTCTCTCTCTCTCTCTCTCTCTCTCTCTCTCTCTCTCTCTCTCTCTCTCTCTCTCTCTCTCTCTCTTTCCCTCTCCCTCTTTCTCTCCTTCTCTCTCTCCTTCTCTGTCTCTCTCTCTCACTTTTCCTTCTTTCTTTCTCCCTCTCCCTCTCCCTCTCCCTCTCCCTCTCCTTCTCTCGTACCCTCTTCCAAACCCTGTCCTCACTTTCTCCCCTTCCTCTCAGTCTTTCTATCTCCTCTACCGTCCACTCCTTCGTCCCCCTCAATCACACCAAAACCCATACGTCCTAGAATACACAGTAAATTTGCCCGCATCCTATCAACGGCAATAGACGCGAAGACGGAGAGAGCGACAGAGACTATTCCATCGGGTGACTGCAGGGGGCGGGTCGCGAACCACACCTCAGGGTTCATCATCGGGGATGCGTCTGAAGATGGCTCTGTTTCTCATAACCCCATTTGTTGCCTGGTTCTTATGGTGTGTGCTATTTTTTTTTTTTTTTTACAAAGGGGTTCTCAAGGCTTTTGCATGCGCACACCTATTGACATATATATAAACATATGAAAGTATATGGTCACCCATAAATATACGTTTGCTAATAGATATAAGAATACATGTATATGTATATTTATACCTATACCTATGTCACACATATACATATACCCGCACATACATATATACATATGTGCACATTTGCATATATACGTATACAGTCGCACAGTCACATGCATATGAATACGTTAAAAAAAACACACATATGTAAACCTACACGCACGTACTGCATATCCATGCACATAGCTTAAAAGACAACCAGCTTCTTTAGATATCGTGGAAAAGAAGACTCCCATCTATATTTCCAAAGATAATGTTTTATATTGTTTCCTGGGTAATTAAGACCGATTTGGTTACGTGAAAAGCTCGGGAAGGGGAGCTTAGAATAGAACAGGAAAGGGCAGTGGGAAGGGAAGGAAGGAGGGAGGGCTGCGGTTGTCCCATCAAATAAGCATATCGAGGGTGAGGGATCGCTTGGTAGCTTCTTTAAAAAAAGGCTTGTGGTCTTGCAACAAAGATGGGTAATTATGCATGGATGTATGTATGCATACGTGTATATATATGTGTATATATATGTGTGTATATATATATATATATATATATATATATATATATATATATATATATATATATATGTGTGTGTGTGTGTGTGTGTGTGTGTATGTGTGTGTGTGTGTGTGTGTGTAGGTGTGTAGGTGTGTAGGTGTGTAGGTGTGTGAGTGGTTGTGTGGTTGTGTTTGTGTTTGCGTTTGTGTATGTATACGTGTATACACACATACACGCGCTCATATATCCGCATCCATACACATGGATACATGCACAGACACACGCTCTTAAAGAAAAGAAGAATAGATGTAACCCCATAATGGACATGGATGGCAGCGGAGCGGGCGGGCGTGCGCGGGAGCCGTACCTCCCTCGCGGCGCCAGAACAGACTGTCTTTGTTATGACCATCTAATGTTCTTTCCCCCTATTCTCGTGCCTTTTGTTTTCGTTCTTGTTTTCATTTCTCTTTTCCTACTCTATGCTTTTCTTCATCTCCTCCCTCTTCTATCTTGCCTCGTCTTCGCTACCTCCGTTTCCATTATTTCCAAAGCATTATATATATATTTTTTCATCTTCTCGCCCATCCCTTCTCTCCTCCCCCTCCTCCTCCTCCTACTGCTATTATTATTATTATTATTATTATTATTATTATTATTATTATTATTATTATTATTATTATTATTATTATTGTTGTTGCTGCTGCTGATTTTTTTATTATAATTGTCATTGGTTTTGTTATTGTTGAAGTCGTTATATTGGTATCGTCTTTATTGTTATTTTTTGTCATTGTTATTATGATTGTTGATATATTTTATCATCACCGTCATCATCATCATCATCATCATCACCATCATCACCCCACATCATCATCATCACCATCATCACCCCACATCATCATCATCATCACCCCACATCATCACCACCACCACCATCACCACCACCCCACATCATCATCATTATCACCCCACATCATCATCATCATCACCCCACATCATCATCATCATCATCATCATCATCACCCCACCACCACCACTACTAACACAACTGATATATTTATTGATTTCTCCCACAGGAAGTTGTCCAAGTTGTATATTTATGTGGCCGTTAATTAGAGAATCCATTAAATTGTATATTTCTAATCATAAAAGAGGATGTAGCGGAATATAGGAGAGAGAGCGAAAGAGAGAGCAAGAGCAAGAGCAAGAGAAAGAGAAAAAGAGAGAAAGAGAGAAAGAGAGAAAGAGAGAAAGAGAGAAAGAGAGAAAGAGAGAGAGAGAGAGAGAGAGAGAGAGAGAGAGAGAGAGAGAGAGAGAGAGAGAGAGAGAGAGAGAGAGAGAGATATCGGGGGGAGAAACAGATAGATGGTAAGTAAATGACGGGGAAATATCGAAGTAATTATTAGGAGGGCGATAATGAAAGGACAGAGAGGGAGAGGGGAGAAGAGGGATGAGAGAAAAGGGAAGAGGAAAGAGGGAGAGAGGAGAAGGAAAGGGAATACGAGAGGAAGGTTTAGGAAAGGGAAGAGAAAGGAAAAGAAAGGAAAGTAAAAGGAAAGAGACAGACAGACAGACAGACAGACAGACAGACAGACAGACAGACAGACAGACAGACAGACAGACAGACAGACCAAGAAAGAAAGAAGCGAAGGAAGGAAAGGGAGCGGCTTAGGGTAATTTGTAGGGGGCGTGTTTATAGTCGGGCGAGAGTGGTTCCGGTGGAAGGAAGGGACCAGGAGGGGCGGGAGGGTAGGGGGCGTGTGGGACAGAAGGGGTGAGGGGGGTGGGTTTAGGACATGATGGGGTTGAGAGGAAGGGGTTGGCTTCCCTTGGCTTCGTGGGAATTCGAGTCAGAAGGGGAGAGAGAACAGATTTAAACAAAGAAACCTTTTTTTTTTGGCAGGGCATGAGAAGAGAAGGGATAAAACGAGAGAGACAAAGAGAAAGAGGCAGGGATAGGGACATAAACAGGAGCAGGGTGAAGGGTAGAGAGACAGAGACAGGGATAAAGAGACAGAAGCAGACATAGAAGCAAAGATAGAGACAGATAAAGTGGGAAACAGGCACAGAGACAGGGAGAGAGAAAGAGAGAAAGAGACAGAGCGAGGGCGAGATCTGTATTACTCTATGTAATGGATCTCGCAAGTCTAAAGTACAGTTAACACTGGTTGCACTGTGTGGCGGACAGCGTGTTGCTCAGTGAACCCTCTTTCTTCTGCCCCTGTGATTCCTCCATCATATCTTCGCGCTATTTTCATTTTTGTCTGCCTCTTAATCTTCCATTCTCTATTTTTTATGTATGAATATGTTTCAACTTCTGATTTTTCTCTTGTATGTCCAACGTTCCTTTTCTTGCACTTGTGTTTCATCTTCCTTTTTCTTTCTTCTCCGTTTCATCTTCCTATTTTTTCTTTTTTTTTCACCTTCCACCCGTTCTTCTCCCTCTCCGCTCTCGTTCACTAAGTGTTCGAGAAAGTTCTAGACTAAAGAGGGTGTCGCTAATACGTCCCACATTTCGCGTGTGCCCTCTCCTTTCCCCCCTTTTCGTCTCTCCTTTCTGCTTTTCTTCTTCCCATTTTCCTTCGCCGTCCTGCCATCCTCGCCGATCGGAGAGATCCGGGACATTCCCTCCCCGTCGCCAGATCTCCTTCCCCACCTGTCTTTCCTCTCGGCGAGATCCGTAAAGGTGTCGGGATAATTATAGTAATGTAGGGGCGGGGGGTGCCAAGTTATGCCTGGAGAGCATTGGGCGGGGAGGGGAGGGGAGGAAAGGGAGGAGGGAGGGTGCCATGAAGGGTGGCACGGGAGGGGTGGCATGGGAGGGCGGCACGGGGGCACACTACTGGCACTCTGACGGAGCCACGGGCGGCAGTCGGTCACTAGGAACGTGTGCGGTAGCGTGCGTGCGCGTGCGTGGATGGATGGGCACGGTGGCTACGCGCTGTGTTGGGGCTCGTAGGATGTTTACGAAGGATCTCGGTTCGTTTGTGAGAGATCCGGAAAGGGGCTTTCGTGGGGCCTTACTGGCGGTGCTCTAGAAGCTTGAAATGTGTCTGTGATTACCCTTTTTGTGACGACCCTCCTCGGTCGCTGTTGCTGTAAATATCTTTTTAATCCCAGTGAATCCGCTGTCCCCCTTTTTGCACGTGTTCGATTTTGAGAAGTTAATGGAGCTCGGAAGGGAAAGGTGTAGTGGAAAGTATCCTTAGGTGGCATACAGGTCGCCCTTCGCAGCGTAGGAAGGATTAAAGGGCGTCGGAGAAGCCGCACGTGGTCGTCTTGGTAGTGAGGAAGGTCGTTCCGCGTGACGCGTCCTGGTCATAGTTGACGAGCGTCTTATGACCCTCTTGCCCCGAGCAAGAGCTGTGCCTCCCTCACCACGTGGTCCAGGGGGGAGGTAGGAAGGGGCAGGGGCAAGGAGAGGCTAGTGCCTGTTTATCATCAACGTCGCCGTCTGGTGGCGAGCCAAGAAGGCCCTCGTGTGAGCGTGGGCGTTGAGGGTAGACAGAGAGTAGACCCTGTGTGGGCATAGAGATGCTCTCCTGTTGTTACATCAACTAAAATCGTGATCACCCTGCTGTATGCCACTGAACCGTGACCGCGTCCGATCCCAGCGTTGACATCAGTGCATCGACGTCATCATCGCCATTTTCACATCATCACTTTATACCATAACATCTAGCCGTCAATTCGCCCAGTTACATCCGGTTGCCAGCAACCTCATATCATCGTCCTAAAATATTTGGAAAATGAAGGTGTCCACAGGGCATTGAGGCTATATCAACGGTGCTAGGGAGAGGCAAAACACCTGTTCTGTCAGCATCATTAAGAGTTGAACAGCTGTTTCAGTGTTACTATCAAACATCTGCTGGGAGCAAGAGCAGGTGTCGACGCGCAAGGTCAGGATGGTATCGACGCTACATATCACACTCAGTTACAACATGCCACCCGCGCATGCTATAGGTCGAAGCGCATCGTGCGAGGATGCTAATAGGATAGGCCTCCTGGCTTCCTCCGGGGGATTCCCGGCTAAGACAACGTCCTTCTCGTCCTCCAATGTTGCAGAAGCCAAGCGTTTCCTCGGGGTCTCGAAGCCTGTCTCCCGAATCCCGAATGCGACCGCGACTCCAGGGGGATTTCTTGGAAGAAGCTCGTCTCTCTCGACTTCTAATGTACCGAGTGTGACGGCGGCAGAAGGGTTACATACAAAGACGACCTCATTCTCTTCGTCCAACCTACCGTCCGTAACGGTCCCTGGAGGCATAGCCAACAGGACAACCTCGTTATCTTCCTCTGACATCCCTGGTGGCTCGGTTGGAAATCGACCTCTGTCAACTAGCAACAATTTCCTCCTTGCACCCACGCCATACACGCCCTCGAGCGGCGCCCTGAGGTCGCCCTCCTGGTCGCCCGTTAGATTCAACCCCACCAAGCCGTCGACCACCCAGGGCAAGACCATTCCCGCGACCTCTGCAAAGCCCGAGGTCACGACTTCAGCCAAGACGAAAGGCCAGAGTCAGACTGCAAGTCAGGCAAAGACGCCGGCCTCAACCCAGGCAGCGACCTCAGCCAAAACCAGAGGACAGAGTCAGGCCACGACCTCGGTAAAGACGCGGGCCAAGCCAAGAGTTCAGAACCAGGTTGCTGCTCAAGGTAATTTGAACGAATCACCTGAATGTCCGTCATGGGTTCGAGTGCGAAAGAACCAGGTCACGCCTCCGTCGACAGCATGGGCGAAGGCGCGGACTCAGAATCAGGCAACAGCTGCAGCCAGCGAGGCCACGACTCAAGGTACGACATGCGTCCCAACGCAGGCCCCGACCGTCGCGACCGCCCAGCCGACCATCCAGGCCTTGAGCTGGGCTGCGACGAGAGGCAAAAACAAGGCCAAGACCCCGACGGCGCCACAGGGCCCGGCTGAAGTGGCAAAGCCCAAAACGAGTCAAAAACCAAGTGAGGCTAAAACAGAAGGCCAGAGCCAGACCACAACGGAGGAGACGACCGAAAACGACCCAGCGGTCAGAAGGAGTCGTCCGCAGGTGAAGACAATCGTGAAGCGGGGGCTGGCAAGGCCTGAGGCGCCACCCAGCACCCCGGAGTCCTCTGGCGCTAGCGCTACCACACAAGGGACCCCAAATACCACCCCCTCAGCGGGCGGTCCTCCTCTACGTCGCAAGACCTCTTCCTCCAGATCACCCATGAGGTCCCCCTCGAGGACCCCTGGCACTTCCCCCTCCTCTAGTGGCATGCCAGATTGGGCCTTCAACTCGAGTCCAACTTCTTCGTCCGTGTCGCCTTGGAGAGTGGAGCCCAAGCGACTCAGGCCGTCGTCCTTCTCGCGCATTGAGGATGTAAGTCACGGGCGGGGAAGGCGGGGGAAATTTATTTTTATTATCATCATCATAATTTTTTATATAAACGCCATTATCATCACCATTTTATTCATCATTGTCACCATTGTGATTATCGCAAATGTCATCTTCGTAATTATCATTATTAGCATGACTACTACTAGTATAATTTTGAATTTCTACACTTGTTTGCATTTCACATATTTATAAAGTTATTTTTGAGGGAGACTGGGATGCAAACTATCTGCCGGATGTAAATTATGCTGTTTTTCGCCTCGATATTGCTAGCGTGAGTCAGCAGGCACATGATGTCGTAGGCCAACATTATCCGGCCTTAATAGTCCAAAATAGTCCAAAATATTCCACTGTCTGAGATGGGGATGTGGACAGGAGATCCAGGAGAGGAATTACACAGGGATCATACAGGTGGAAGAACACAGAGACTCACTCAGAA
>NW_028234416.1:6946941-6951941 GCF_977035675.1 Penaeus japonicus | reverse complement strand
TTACACCCCCCCCCCCCGTATAACAATTTAACCTTATATTTAGATTTTTTTCAGTCGTCATTTGATATTATGATTATTTTTATGCTTTCTGTATTTATGTTTGCCCTCTGCTATGTAATGCTATTATAGTTGTTTTTTGAGATTTGTATCAATGTCCTTCACACACACACACACACACACACACACACACTTTTGTATACATATTTTTTAATTTTTTTTCCAACGATTTTCCGACGTGATGACTAATTCGGTTTTTTTTTTTGCAGAGCGTGCATAGTGGACGAGGAAGTAAGGGCGTGGTGGGTGGGGGTGTGATGGAGGATGGCACATCCCACGCCCACGTAGCCGCCCGCGTCGTCTCTGCCTCCTCCGCCGCCCATCGCAAGGCCCAGTCTCTCCCGGGGCATTACAGCCGCCCTCACCACCTCCAACAGACGCCGCCACCGCAGTCCTTCAGGGATGCATTCACCACCAGCAAGAGTCCCGTTCCCCCTGCTGTCTCTCCAGGCGCCGCCCGCCATAATGCTGCCCAGGGCCTGGCACCTGTCGCCCCTCCCAGGGGGCCGACCAGTCCCAGGTCACCAAGAGTTGTTTCCACCTCTGCCATTGGCAGTCAGCAGTACCAACAACAACAGCAGCAGCGACAGCACCTGCAGCAACGATTGCAGCAACAAGAGCAAAATATGCAGCAAGCGCAACAACAAAAGCTGCAACAGCAGAGGCTTGAACAGCAGCATCTTCAGCAGAGGTTGGAACAGCAGCACTTACAGAAGAAAATGCAAGATCAACATGAGCAATTACAGCAACGGCCGAAGGAGAGCGAACCAGCAGAGAGGCAGGCGCCACTGCAAGAGAAAAAGAGCAAACGGTCCCTTCTGAGTGGCATCTTCAGGCGGCGCAAGAAGGGCATGGCAGATTCCAGCTCATCCAGCAGTAGTAGCAGTAGCGATAGTGAGGAACCACAGAAGCGGCACTTCTTGAGGAGGAAGAGTAAGAAAAAGGAGCCGAAGGAGAGGGAGCCCCTTCCCCCTCCCCCACCACCACCACCTGCACCAGAAGACTACAGTCCCGTGGCTCGGGGTGCGGGTGGTGTGCGTGTCACGCCCCTGGATGGAGGTGGTGGCTGTGAGAGCAGCTTCATGCCTACAGATGGGCGAAGGATGGTTCGAGTAACGCCTGCTGGGTTGGTCAGTACCAGTAGAGGAATGGACATACAGCCTCTGGGTATCCCCATTACACTAGCTCAGCAAGGGCGTCGCGGTGTCTCAGCTTCCCATGACTCCCTGCCTGTCAGTCTAGGCTCATGGGCGGGAGGTGGCTCACATGCCTCCCTGGGCTACTGTTCTGGAGGAGGAATGGGTGCTCGCAGCTCTAGCACAGACACTATTAGCAAGAAGGAGCGGAGGGAGGCTCTGAAGGCAAGGGTGGAGAGACTACGTGATAAGTTCAAGGATACGAGTTCTGATGAGGAGAAGGCCTCAGTGTCATCACACTCCATGTATGGTAGTGAGTCCAGCCTCTCAAAATCCAATTCCCTTAGCAAGAGATCCAGAGCTGCCCGCACAGAGCGCTTTCTCAGGAGAAAATCTCAGGAGCTGGAGACATTGCGGACAGAGACAGAAAAGGATCGGAGAAATCGTGAGGTTGTCCAGGCAAGGATTCAGGAAATCCAGCGGATACGAGAATATGAGGCAGAGCGTAATAGGATCAATGAGGAGAAGAAGAAGGAGGCAGAGAAAGCACACAAACCCAGGTGGTCTGCCAAGCTTGTATATCAGGAGTCTAGTGAATATGAGTCCTCTATTGTTCTGAGGACGCCGTCAGTGAGTCCAGCAGCCAGTCCACATATGAAGACTAAGTTCCACGGTCACATTCCACGTCAGCCATCGGAGACCAGGGAAGCTGTCGTCATGAGAAATAAACCCCAATCAGTGTCAGTCTCACTAGCTCCACCATCTGGACCTCATTTGAGAAGAAGTTTCCAGGATTATGAGACACCTTTACAAGGTGATTTACGCAGCCACAGAAGTGCTTCCTATGACAGTAATATCAACAGAAGTTCTTTCATCATGCAGTCATCTCCAGGAATGTTCCCAGTTTCTGGTAATACTCCAAGCAACAGATCTGGTCTAACTCCTCCTGCCCCCCCGCCACGAGACCCAAGTAGGATAATGTCTCCTGCAGATGGACGACCAATGTCCTTTTCATTTGAAAGCCTCAACCAAGATCCTAACCGTCCAAACTCCAGTCAGTCAAGTTTAAGTAACTTCACCAAAGGTTCAAGTCCCAGTCCAAGTGTCCGCTCAGTTCCAGCCTACCTCGGCCCAAAGCCTAATGGCCCACAAGTGGGTGGTCCACCTCCATTGGTGAATGCACCAACACGTCGCTCTTTCTCAGAGCTTCAGCTGTCACCGCAGCAGCAGGGTCAGCTCAAGTACAATACTGGTGGTGCTCCTGCACGCCCCTCCCCTCCAGGCTACCCCAACACACATTATAGGTATACAGATCAACCTCCTCGGCCCACAACACAGAACCAGTATTACCGTGCACAACAACAGCAACAGTATGCTCAGCCATTACAGCAGTCGCAGCAGCATACTCTGTCACAACCACAGGTAGTCCAGAGTCAACAAAACAACCAGTTAAAATACTACACTGATCAGTCACCGCAATATGCTAAGATTGTGCCCATTAGTAGTGTTCCTCCTTCACCGTCTTCTGATTATTCATCATATATGAGTGACAACAGTGCAAGGCTACAGCAAGTTAACACAGCTTGGCGCCAGAAAGAGCAAGAGATTAAAATCAAAAGGAACTTGCCATCTCAGGTGTTGAGTGATTCCTCTCGCTCAAACAGCCCAAAAGGTATTGATGGAAATAACTCTAACAATAGTACATCAATTGGAACAGACCAACAAGCTGAGGAGACATATGGCAGCATTCTGCCCAAAAAACCTAGGCCTCCGCCAATTACACTAAAGCAGGCAGAGTCTCTCAGCTCACTCTCAGGCCAGAGTGATGTGTCAAGTCCTGTACCAAAGGGACCAGACTCGGACTCCAGTCAAAGCAGTCTTGCACGGGAAAAGAAGGCAGTGGCTCAAAACAGGCCCTTATCCATGGTTCTTGAGAAATCAGAGTCTGCTGAAAAGGATTCTCCTCCTGTCACTCCAAAGACACAACCTCAGCCTCCACGTCGGGGCCATCGTCAACTTGTTGCTTCAGATCTGTCAGCCACTAAGCAACAAATACTGCACAATATCATTAAACATAAGCGTGAACACCCTCAGGACAAACCTAAATACCAGAAAGAATTTGAGGAGATGTACAGAAAGGAGAAAGAAAGACTTGAAAAAAGCAAGTGCTCTAACTTTGAGGAAGCTTTAAAGGAACTAGAAGAGATCTATGACAGCCTCAAGCTGGATAGCGATGACATATTAGATCGTGCAGAGAGGAGGGACCTACCAACTGCCCATCAACAGTTGAGGAGCAACAATGATGGACAAGATATTTTGAATGATTCAACTAGTGAGGCTACTGAGACTGACTCCACTATAAAAGACAGGAACAGCAGGCCTCGAACGCCCAAAATGAGAAGATCAGGAGTGCCAGATAAACAATCAGATGATATGCACTTCAGACGGTGCCAACAGAGCAGTCGGAACCAGCCAGATGTACAAAAAGCCTTACAAATGACTGGAAGTTACCTGTTGGTCTCCCCAGCTCATACCACACCCTCTGATGTGGATAAGAATGTTCCTAAAGATCCAATGCTTGAGGGTGAACCTGACATAGTATATGATGATGTGTCTTATAGGAACATCAAACAAGCAAATGCTATCAAGATAATTGAACCACAGCCACCTTTTGGTATACCTTTGGGACCTACCACACAGTCATCCCCAAGTGACTATTTGCATGTAAGCAGAAAAGACAATTATAGGCCCAAAATGATTGCTAGGAAGCAGCCAGATACAACCATGGATGACCTAGCTTTCAGAAACCTAAGAAAGGAACAAAAGGATAGAGAACTTAATACATCTGAGCTAGATGAACTTCTTTCTGAAGCCAACACAGATTCTCCTGTACATAGGCGACGTGCAATGAGATCCATGTCGGCAGACCGTGCCCGTGCCATGCAAAATGAACACAACCTATCAGGTGCTAATGCTGCAAAGGACAGAGGTGGTAAGTTGCAGACACCACGGAGAGTAAAGCATCAACAAGAAGCACGTCGTGCAGGAAGGTTCTTTGAGAGCTACAAGGATGCTGTAGGTGAAGGTGAAACTGGTCTTACATCTCCACGACACAATCCCAGCTGGCTGGAGCGTGCAAACCTGACAGACAACAAGTGGGAGAACCTTAGTACAAGTAACCTCAGCAATCTTAGTACCAGTACTGAGACACTGACAGAAATGTCATCAGCTAGGGCAGTGTCTCAGCCAGACATCCGTCAGGCCATTATTCGTGAAGCCAGAGTTCCACCAGGTGGACCTTCAATGTGGATGGAGTCAGAAAAGAGAAATAAAGAAGCTACTTTCTCCTCTGATAAACCCACAATCACAACCATAACAGCTCCAAAACTGGTCAAGATTCAGACTATCCAGAGTTCACCTGTCCAACCTGTTGTTGTAGACCGAAAGCCCTATAGGCCCCTTGATAGTATCTTCAACAACAAGCCCAAACCATTCTATTTGGCTGATTCCAAGCCTGCAGAACAGCAGCAGAAGCAAGATCCTGTAGATATCGCACGGTTGGATGCACTCATCTCCACGCTCTCCAAGATTGAGACCAACGATGAGACTACAACGCCATCTACACCACCAGCTACTTTACCACTAACTGATAATGTTAACATTGAAAAGCCCGATGTAGTTTGTGACCCAGACACATTTGCTAAGCCAGACACCATCAGTAAGCCAGACGATATAACCCCATTGAACATTAGTGAAGAACCCGTATATGAGAATGTGTTTGAGCCCCAACAGAGTGTTAGCGAATCC
>NW_028234416.1:6931941-6936941 GCF_977035675.1 Penaeus japonicus | reverse complement strand
CTTTCTACGTCCATATATCTCCCTAATCATACTCTTCCTTTTTTCCTGCTTCTCCTTCACCCTTCCTCATTTCTCCCACTCCACTCCGCTCCACCCTCCTCCCCCCATCCTCCTCCTCCTCGTCATCCTCCCTCTTCTTGCCCTCCCTGTCCTCCCTTTTTCCCTCACCACTACCCTTCCCCCCTCGTCCCCCTCTCCCCTTCCCCCGCCCCCGTTTCTTCCTCTCTCCCCAACCTCCCCCTCCAGCTCTTCCGGTTCTTCCTGTAAGCTAAAAACGATAACAAGGAGATATGTGAAGAGGTCGTTCCGGGCAGAGCGAAGCCATGTTTGTCTCCCAAACGTTGCCTTGAACGTTCCCGGGACGTGACTCGGCATCTGGACGGCCTTTTTGTGTTAGTGGGGCCGTTCTTTCTCTCGGAGGGACATCGTGCGCTGTGGTTTTATGGTAATCTTGGATCTCCGAATGTCTGCCTTGGTTGTAGGAGTGTTGCCTGGCCCATGATCAGTCGCATCCTCGCCGCTTTCGAAGACCCACGCTGGTTCACAACTAGGTAGCTGAAGATGAGCTATTTAATCGCCGGAACATTTCCTTTCACGATACCGCGTGTGATACGAACGTTCTGCACCTCATACGGGACCTTGGTTAGAAAGAGGGTTGGGCGCGGGGTGTATGTGTCATTAGTGACAGGGTCCAAACTGCACATACCCAGTTGTTCAGAAATTACAGTAGACTGCTGAACTTCGTTTCAGTATTACCTCAAGTTTAAAGCCACTGGGGAATTATTATTTTTGTTTATTTAGATTTGTTCGTCTTGTTTACTTTTTAGGGCATTGACTTTCTTTATTTTTATTTAAACAATTGTAGGTAATGCTCAGGAGGTTTATTGTATTTTTTATTGCATTCGTTACATACAATAAATACAATAATCGGGTTTCTAAATATTCTGCACATATTCACATACGGCCAAATCATTTTTGTACTTGTTTTTTTTTTTTGTTGTTGTTACCGTGCTAGTTAAACATTTTAACGGCGTGCGTTTAGTTTTTGGAAATGATTCATTATCATTAAAGAACTAAAGATTTATACTGCATCTCATCAATTTGATGTAATAAACCCTCCTCTTCGTTAAAAACTAAGAAATAATTGATTAATGAAAGTAAAGAGGTCGTTTCTTGTAACATATGTCTGGTGAGTAGAGAAATAAATCCAGATTTTAACAAGTACAAGCACACAAACACACGCCTAAGAATAAATGTGTAACAGGAGTCTTAAGATGACTCAGCGAACGTATTTAGAATTCAGAATATTATATAACAGAAAATTGATCCACGAGCAAAGTTCAATTGAGATATCTAACCAACAAACAACATTCGAGATCATTCGGTCGCTATTACAGTTTCTGATATAACGACACTGCTCAGCACATGATGGAAAATATAGAAAATATTTAGTTAATGTTTTGTAGGAAGAATTAGCAAACAGTCTATTTTTAATTGCTTAAGAGTCTATGTTGTTCCCCCTCCTCTCTCTCTCTCTCTCTCTCTCTCTTTCTCTCTCTCTCTCTCTCTCTCTCTCTCTCTCTCTCTCTCCCTCTCCCTCCCTCTCCTTCTCTCTCTCCTCTCCTCTCCTCTCCTCTCCTCTCTCCCTCTCTCTCTCTCTCTCCCCCTCCTCCCTCTCCCTCCCTCTCTCCCTCTCTCCCTCCCTCCTCCCTCTCTCTCTCTCTCTCTCTCTCTCTCTCTCTCTCTCTCTCTCTCTCTCTCTCTCTCTTTTCCTCTCTCTCTCTCTCTCTCTCTCTCTCCTCTCTCTCTGTCTCTCTCTCCTCTCCTCCTCCCTCTCCCTCCCTCTCCTCTCCTCTCTCCTCCTCCCTCCCTCCCTCTCTCTCTCTCTCTCTCTCTCTCTCTCTCTCTCTCTCTCTCTCTCTCTCTCTCTCTCTCTCTCTCTCTCTCTCTCTCTCTCCCCCGCGTGTCTTTGTTTACAAGTATCTTATCGCAGCACACCTTAATGCCAGGCGTTTTTATCCCGAGGTTATCCAAACTGCGGCCATTCACTGGTTCTCCAACATTGCCACAGATATCGGCCCTTAAAATAGTTATCACTGTGTGTTCATCTGCAACGGACGGCAAATAAAACAGTCATAATTCCATTGCACGTATCGCACATGTGTCTGTATTTGTATGCCGTGCATCTATGTATACGTATATGTATGAATGCGTGTGTATAAGCGGTCTTTGTATCAGACGAGAGCATATGGCGAGTTGGGGTTCAAGGAGGGGTGTATATTTACTCCGCAGGGGCTTACCTGGCACTGGTGCCGCGGCCAGGGAGAGAGGAGGCACTTGAGTGGGGGTGAATGAGGGCGATGATAGCGCGGGTAGAAACTGAGTGGAAAATGAAGAGTTAAAGGAAATGGGGATATGGCTGGGAATGAAAGAGTTCTGGAAGACAAAGGGGATGTGGGAAGGAAAGGGCATTTAGAGGAAGGAAGTAAAAAGGCAACAGATGTAGGTGCAAAATGTACAAAGAAGCTCTTACGCCGTTAGAATCACTGCTTCTTGAGCTTTCTATCCCTGCACATTTGTTCATTTGAAGTTCATGCTTACCTTGCCAGCCACGTAAACGCACTACACACTGCTCTTGCGTAAAATCCTAAACGACATCGGACAGTCTGATGTACATAACTGTGTATTTGGATATATGGCTACATATATGTGTATATAGAGACATACGTACACATGTTCAAAAGTGTGTAAAGATCCTTTTATGGTAATATAGCTAGTTGGTTTGCTGTAGTGTATGTATGGACAGATGGGTATTTTCAGATCTATCAAGGGTAAGGCCTAAAACGTCGGGCCGAGGGTTGCAGCCCACACTCTAAGGATCAGTTGTCATTGAAACTTCATTTAACACACTTGGAGCAGCCAAGTTCACCATCTACATGCCAAGACATCCAGCCAACGACTAAATAAACTAATGGAAAGACCAATGCATTAGGAATTTCTTTTCCTGCTTTATCTGATTGTTTGAAGGTTTGTACGTATTTTATCCAGCATTAATTTAAGATCAAAATGTATCTTCAAGGAAGCTATAAAAGAGGATTATAAATTGGTACGGAAATGTACCACTGGATCAATTTAGCGTAGTATACCTGTCGTAGTGAAGCGTTTTCTGTTAGACGGTTGTCCCGAATCACGTTTTCTTAAGCCTGATTTTCGAGGGAGACTAATGGAAAGTGATTACCGAGAAAAAAAAAACAAAAAAAACTATCGTTTGCAATTGTTTAATCTATATCCTCGTCATAATCATTCATGTTCGTCGGAGAAAGGCTTTTGATTGTTGATAAATTGCTACATCTGGCAATTGTTATTATGATTAAATTATTTTATTTTTTGTTGTTATTGCTGTTTTACCATTGTTAATAATTAACGTTATTTTTTATTTTCATTATTATTAGGAATATTTATTTTTTATCATTGTTGTTGTTATTATCATTATTTATCATTAATATTATTATTCAGTATTATTTTTGTTATTATGATCATTGTCATTATCATATCATCATTCTCATATAATGATGATACTAAAAGTGGTAATGATGATAATGATGATGATTAATATTGTTGTAGCTGTTGTTATTATTATCATTATCATTATTATTGTTATTATTATTATTATTATTATTATTATTATTATTATTATAATTACTATTATTATTATTATTATTATTATTATTATTATTATTATTATTATTATAAAATCAATCAAAAACAATTATTACTACTACTACTACTACTATTACTACTATTACTATTATTACCATCATCATTATCATTGTCATTGTCATTAATAACATTATTGTCAGTATTATTACTATTGTTATTATTATTATTAATATTGATATTATCATTATTGTTATTATATCATTCTGATTCTCTTCAGATTTTTACCAAACGATATTATTTTTATTACCCCTTGTATATGAAACGACTATATTTTATTAACCCATTGCGTACGGGTGTCATGACATACATGACGTAGGAGCTTTGGCCTGACGACGGGCGTCATGACGTACACGACGTTCGGGGATTTTGGATCACTGTGCTATTTTATTTTGCTATGAAAAAGGAATGAGTGATGATGGCTACTGCAGTCCTAATTACTATAATTACCGTAATATCGTGCAAGCTTAACGTCCAAAACCTAGATGGCACCACTTTTTTCTAGCACCAGCAGGTGAGAGAGCCTTGAATGGCACCCATCCACGGTCTCTAGCATGCACTGTCTCTATAGAGCGATGGCACACACTAAGTTGATGAACCCTTGCTCTAAAGTACCGCCGATGAAGGATGTGCAGGCAGAACGAGAAGAGGAAGGTGACTCAATCCATACCCAGTGTCTAAAATGTGCTCCTGTGCCAATATGGATGTCTTTCACTGTGGCACTCACAGTCACAAGCACAAGTTTCATTCCTCTTCCCTACCTCTTCTTGTTATCTTTATTGTAGGTGGTTATATGTTTCGTATTCGTTCATGACAGCACAAAAATACGAAAAAATAAAGTTGCCTTTTGTCCTCCCATAAAACAGCAATACTTCTATCACACTGAGTATAAAGAAAATAATGAGCTAATATGGATAACATACTACAATTTTAGTCAACTGCAGCACTGATAGAGCCTGTCATACGGCACATATAAGTCTCTAAACTCAATAAAACACGCAAAAAAATAAAACACAAAAACCGCTCTAGTTTTACAATGAATGACTGAAAGAGATTTGGATGCTTCAAATTATATTGCTTCAAGTGGTCTCTCTCTAAAATAAAACCTATCCTGGAGGCTGGGCAAGCAAATTTATCTCCGTCTGCAATGGGTTAATAATCTAATCTAATTAATATGATGATAATGGCAGTGGTGATTCAGCAATTATCATAATACATGATGCTACAAAATATAACTGATATGATATAATTGACTATAAACAGTATTCTTGTATTTTGTATTA
>NW_028234416.1:6906941-6926941 GCF_977035675.1 Penaeus japonicus | reverse complement strand
ACACACACACACACACACACACACACACACACACACACACACACACACACACACACACACACACACACACACACACACACACACACACACACACACACACACACACACACACACACACACACACACACACACACACACACTTTACTGATTGTTTGTACTTGTATTGACAAATAACTGCTGTCTGTGTAAGCATTCCGTTATACATAACCATGTGCGTATGCTGGTGAAAGCACGCCACCGTGTACATATCTGTGTATGGAAGTGAGAGCATACAAGCGTGTGCATATGTGCCTGCATGTGCGTATTTGCGTATGTAATTGAGAGCATGCAAGCGTGTACACTTGTCTCTCCGCATGTGCGTGTCTGCGTATGCAAGTGAGAGAGCATGCAAGAGGTCAAGATTGCAAGAGGGGAATCCCCGAGTGCCGCTTCACTAAGACCGTGGCTTCTCTTCTAGGTGTGGCTTGGCCCTGCAGACACACTAACAGACTAGAGTAGAGGTAATCTTCACTAACGCTGCTAACTCCAGGTAATCGGCGGTCCTCTCGACCAAGGTTGGTGGAGAGAGAGAAAATTATTTTTTGTTGATGTTGTTGTTGTTTCCTTTGCTCGTGAAGGTGTTCGTGATTGTGCTTGTCGGGATGACCTTTTGTGACCTTCTTTCGGTTATGTGTCTCTCTTTTTGGTTCTCTTATTTTTTTTCTCCTTTTATTTCTGATTTTGTGTTTTTTTTTTAGTTTTTTAGTTCCTTTGGGGGTTGTTTTTCTTTGGTTTCTCTCGTACTTTCTCTCTTTAGAGGAAGCTTTCGGCACGTGTTTCCATTTCTTTTCCTCTCCATCATTTTATCCGCAATTTTATTTTCATTATTGTTATCATTTTTGCTAGTATTCATATGTTTTCGGCTATTTATTTTTCGTTCGTTATTGCTTTTTCACTTTCTTCGTTTTTTTATCCTCTCCTTTTTTCTTCGAATTCTGTTTTTCTTGCTATATATATTTTCTTTTTCTTTTAATTGTTTCCCTTGCTCACCCTTTCTTTTCTGTTCCTCTTTTACTGTTTTAAGTCCTTCTCTTCTTCGATATCCTCTTCTTCCTTTTTCTCTCCCTCTTTTTCCATCTTCTTCTCTTATTCATCTTCTACTGTATCCATTTCTGCTTCTTTGATCTCTCTCTCACCTCCCTTGTCCTCCTCCCCACCCACTGCTCTCTCTCTCTCTCTCTCTCTCTCTCTCTCTCTCTCTCTCTCTCTCTCTCTCTCTCTCTCTCTCTCTCTCTCTCTCTCTCTCTGGTTATGGCATCTCCATTTGTATTATGAGTGTTAATTCTTATTTTATGTGTCTCCATTGTTTTTGGTTTATGAGCACTAATATATTTCTGTACAACTGTATATTTATTGTTTTTTTACTCTTGATAGATCTGTCTTTTTAAACATTAATTTCCATTTCAGCTATTTTGGTCATGTTTTGTCCCTTCTTTTGTACACTTTCGGTAATTATATATTTTCATGGAGTTATTTTGTTTATAGCTACTTGCGTGAATATTATATGTGCCCTTACAATTTATATGTGATATTTTTAATCGTGAGATACATTATATTTTGATTTAACTTCTGAAATATTTAAAAACTTATGATTTTTTAACAGTTTTTCAGTAAGCTTTTAAAAACGCGGTGTGAAATATGAAATTATGAAAAAAATGAAAATAAATATGTACGAGAGAGAGAGAGAAAGAGAGAGAGAGAGAGAGAGAGAGAGAGAGAGAGAGAGAGAGAGAGAGAGAGAGAGAGAGGGGAAGAGAAGAGAGCAATTGACTAAAATAAATGCGAACAGAAAAAAACATAAATGCAGTCAGTCCGAGAGACAGAGGGTCAGCCAGACAAACAGACGCGAAGGCAAACAGACATTAAAAAAAAAAAAAAACATAAAAAAGCAAGAGATTTTCAGACAGAAATCAGCCCATCAGGCGGACAGACAGACAGACGTGCGAAGAAGGACCGATATAGAGATAATAAGATAAGAAAAAGAGGTCGATCATCTTGGGTCTTCCTGGAGTTGCGATAGCATTGTCTTGTCATCTCAGGAAATTCCCACGGGGTTCGGAGGGAAAGGGACAGCTTTTACGTGACGCCTTTTTTACTTTATAATATTTGACTACGTGAGAGAAGGGAATGGGAGAGGCAGTGAGAGAGGGGAGAATCAGTAGGATATTGGAAGAGAAAAGGAGAGAGGGGAGAATCAGTAGGATATTGGAAGAGAAAAGGAGAGAGGGGAGAATCAGTGGGAGACTGGAAGAGAAAAGGAGAGATGGGAGAATTAGGAGACTGGAAGAGAAAGGGAGAGAGGGGAGAATTAGGAGATTGGAAGAGAAAGGGAGAATCAGGAGGAGATTGGAAGAGAAAAGGAGAGAGGGGAGAATCAGTAGGATATTGGAAGAGAAAAGGAGAGAGGGGAGAATCAGTAGGATATTGGAAGAGAAAAGGAGAGAGGGGAGAATCAGTAGGATATTGGAAGAGAAAAGGAGAGAGGGGAGAATCAGTGGGAGACTGGAAGAGAAAAGGAGAGAGGGGAGAATCAGTAGGATATTGGAAGGGAAAAGGAGAGAGGGGAGAATCAGTAGGATATTGGAAGGGAAAAGGAGAGATGGGAGAATTAGGAGATTGGAAGAGAAAATGACAGAGAGGAGAATTAGAAGGAGACTGGAAGAGAAAGGGAGAGAGGGGAGAATTAGGAGATTGGAAGAGAAAGGGAGAATCAGAAGGAGATTGGAAGAGAAAGGGAGAGAGGGGAGAATCAGAAAGAAATAGGAAGAGAAAAGGAGAGATGGGAGAATCAGAAGGAGATTGGAAGAGAAAAGGAGAGAGGGGAGAATCAGAAGGAGATTGGAAGAGAAAGGGAGAATCAGAAGGAGATTGGAAGATAAAAGGAGAGAGAGGAGAATCTGAAGGAAATAGGAAGAGAAAGGAGAGAGGGGAGAATCAGAAAGAAATTGGAAGAGAAAAGGAGAGATGAGAAAATCAGAAGAAGATTAGAAGAAAAAAGGAGAGAGGGGAAAATCAGAAGGAGATTGGAAGATGAAAGGAGAGAGAGGAGAAACAGGAGATTGGAAGTGAAGAGGAAGGAGGAGAATTAGAAATAAGAAGGAAGAATCAGAAAGATATGTGATGAGAAAATAAGACAGAGGAGAATCAGAAGGAGATAGGAAGATAAATTTAAGGAAGATAAATAGTCACCGATTGTGCGACCGCAGATGCCGAATAAAAGTTGTTCAGAGTTGAAGATGAACAGTGTTTGATCTAAGTTAATCAGTGAAAAATGGTATTGCTATGAGAATGAAGATGAGGAAAAGAATAAGATATGATGATGGAGAGGAGTGAGAGTGTTGTGGATGTAAAACAGTGGTTCTCGACTCGTTCCAGGCCACGGACTACTGTACAAATCGCCTACCAGCTCCTTATGGAGTAGTGGTAAAAACACAAACGAAAAAAAAGGGTTTGGAATAGATTGTATAAAGTGGTAGTAATAATTTTAGATTTAATTTTTTTTCTTACTATCTTATTTTTTTGAGTTGTGATAGAAAAGTATATATAAACATTTTGGTTTTAAGATATGAACTTATAAATCGATTTTTGTGGAATTATACAAACTCGTAGTTAACATCGTAGTTTGATTTTTTTTTCAAAGATTATCTCAACGAGTTGCATTAATAGGTGATATTTTGCGTAATTTGTATCTAGCAGATGATATGAGATAATATGAGTATTCAACCAGTATATTTCCTTAGATTTTGATTAATTTTATACAACCAAATTTGGAGTCTGTTTTCTTTGTTAAGGTTTTCAGCGTGTGGAGTGGTACTTGATAATGCACAACGAATATCGCTTTTCACTGCAAACAGAGTTTTGTGTTTAGATTTAATCTGCAGCAAGCATGAGAACCCACTCTTGCACATGTAGGTTGATGTAAATATCTAAAGCAATCTGACTGCATGTGTTTCGTGCTGCATATCCAGAAATTCCAAGGATATTCGCGTCAGTTTCCAGTTTATAACTCGACATAGAAAACGTCATGTGGACCGCCCATTGACAACTATTTGGTGCAAAGGAAGCAGGGAAAGGGAAAGGCATTAGTTTTGTGCTTGCGACTCGTGCGTTTGAGGTCCTCGCGTGGGACCTGTCGTGACGGAAGGCGCGAGGTCTTGGATATTTTCGATAAGAAAGGAAGGGGTTTCGGATGTGATTTCGCCGAACGAGAGGCCTGCGGGTGGAATCTCCCTTATCCTGCGTCCCTATCGTGTTTTACGAGATTTAGGATGGCATTATTTAGCGAACTCTTTAGATGGCATTGATCGTATAATCCTTATTGCATTATAGGTTCAGACGTAGATCGGGTTCACTTCCTAATAGGTAAAAGGAAGATAATGAACTGCGTCTTTCATATTTCCTAATTTGAGACGGCAATTCCTTTGCGGCTTCGGTCCTTATATGCCGCCCGCCAAACTTCTCAGGTCTGAGTAAGCGTTATTACGTATTCATGAATGTATAAATTTGTATATGTAGGTTTCAAAGGTTCTACTATTACATGGAGAATGTTGGGTATAACGCAACAAGTTTTATAGAATTGTGAGTAAAATGCAATATAGTGAGATATGGTGTGGTGCTCCCGTAGAGTTGTGTCACTGGACACCCCGACCCAGCGCTGTCGCTGCGGGCTTCTCCGGCTTCAGGCGTGTTGGCTTTCACCTATCTGTCCGTGCAGGTGTGGCGAGGAATAGTAATGTAACCGAAGATAACGGCTATTCAGCATCCAGGAGAGAAATAGCTCTGACATAGACACACATGTACACGTGTGGCGCACTAGCGACACCTCCTCGCCTCCCCCCTCCCCCCTCCCCCTCTCCTCTACCCCCCTCCCCACTCTCACCACTGCCGCCATTGTCAAACTGCCAGTAATAAATGCCTCGACCAGACTCAATTAAACGTCGAGTGAGCAGCGTCCTGTTCCCCTTCTCCCTCTTCTCCCCTCCCCCCTCAACACACGTACCCTCTCCCTCTTCCTTCTGTGTTTGGTGCCATGCCCTTCTTTATGCCCCGCCCCTTTCTTCGCTCCGCCTTCTCCGTGCCCTTGTTTACCTGTAGTTTGATGGATAGGAGGCCTTCTATGCATATTGGTTGTGGTAGCTGTCATGTGGTAGCAGCGGTGCCAGTGGGGGGTCGCAGGTGGTGGAGGTGGTGATAAGCAGGTTTAAATTGGCAGGCCGTGGGCTAATTGGTTCGAAATATTTTTATTAAACAGGAAATTTGGTGGCTTTTCGGTTGGAGCGGTTGTCAGAAATTGCAGAGGAGAACAGTTGCGTTGCGGTGGCTATTTTCTTTATTGTTTATTTTTCGAAGGATCTCCTGCAGCAGCGACGGGATGAGGTTCTCCCTTGTCCTCGATGAGTGGCCCCTTTGCAGGAGTAGGCGGTGTCTCCTACGCTCGCTAAGTGGCCCGGGCAGCGTCCACCGCCCCTGCTGACCACAATAGCCTCAAAACGAGCGCCGGTCGCCCCTTCCCTCCCGACGTGTCACACACCGCCACTACAACCTCAACCTCTCCTTCACCCTCGAGCTTTTACCCTTCACCCTTCTCTACCGAGGCTATCGGGAGAATTTCTATGACTGAGAGAGAAGTTATCTTTCCTAAGTTATAATAATTCGGCGAAGGAGGGAGAGCGTGCGAAAGGAAATAGAATATGAGAGGCAGAAAGAGAGTGATAACGGAGAAGGGAAGTGGGAAGTGGCACTCCGGTGTGCTTTCCCTGCAACTAAGGCTTAGAAAGAAAGTATTTTCAAGGCGAGAATAAGCCTATCCAGTCTTTAAAAATGTGCAAACGAAATTAAAAGAAAATTGTCGTTGAACTGTGATAAAATGATATCAAGAAATTTGTAATTTTAATTCCAACCAGCAATGCATATCACACTTCATTCACTGACTACGTTACATGTATAAACTATTAATCAATTTTACTTCAGATTTTTTTTTTACTGAATGTCCTTTTGATAAATCTATGTTCGTGGGTGATAGCCAAGTGATGACGTCACTGCTAATGATTGACAGGTGACAGGTTTATCGAGGAGGGAAGTGAGACTAAAGGATGCAGAACGGTAGCTCTTAAACTAAAGAATTGGAAGGTAAATGATAAATGATATGAAAAGGAAGAGGTTAAAAATAAGAATGAAATGAGAAAAGGTTTGAAAGTAGAAAGGGAGAGGTGAGGAAAAATAAAAAGAAAAGGAGACACGGAGCGAGAAGACGCAATAAAAAAAGAATGTTATATTTGAATTCAAAACAAGAAAGAGAGATAGAGACACGTGGAAAATATAATCATTTTAAACTGAACAGAGTAATACCAAGAAAAAGAAATAGATAATCGATAGGGGGAAGAGAAAAAAAAAATAAGGAGAGGGAATGTCAGAGGGGAGATGCAACAAGTGTAAGAAAGACCGGGGGGGGGGGGGGAGACGGAGAGTAGGAGAGAGGGGGGGGGGGGGGGGGGCAGGGGCAGGGAAATGTGTGTTTGACGTCCAGCAAGCAAGCAAGCGATAAGGAGGCGGAGGAGATGAGACAGAGGACCCGATGATTACACAGCGTTCTTTATATACCTGTTGCGAGGGAGGAAAAGAGGAGGAGGAGGAGGAAGGAGAAAGAGAAAAGGAGAGGAAAGAAAAATGGAGAAAGGAGGAAGATGAGGAAAAGAAGGAGAAGGAGAATGGGGAAAGAAAAGGAGAAGGAGAATGAGTCAAGAAAAGGAGGAGGAGGATAAGGATGGGGTGGAAAAAAGGAAGAGGAGAAGGAGCATGGAAGAATAGAGAGAGGAAAAGAGAAGAAGAAAAAAAAAAGAACGAAGATGAAAAAGACGAAGAAAGAAAGGAGGAGCTGAGGATGGTACAAGGAAGACGAGAAAAAGAAGGATAGGGGAGTAAAGTGAAAGCGAAAGGAATTGGGAAAAAATGAAATACTCCAGTGAAGAAGCTGCTGTTTCTGATAAAGTGTAACAGCAGCGGGAAGCGAAGAAGGTATTGGTAAATGCATATCCGAAGTAAGAAGGGTAGGAAGGAAGGGATAAAGGATGGAAGAGGGAGGAAGCAAGCAAGCAAGCAAGGAGGGATTGAAGTAAGGAGGGAGGGAAGGAAGCAAGGCTAGACGTAAGGGGGCATTATAGGAAGGAAGTAAAAACGAAGGGAAAGAAGGGCGGAAATTGGGAAAGAGGGAATAAAGGAAGAGAAAGTGCGAGCCAGGAGAGAGAGATGGACGTCTTGGCAGCGACCGGGAATGTCAATAGACTGGCGGTCGGCGGAGGAAGGCGGGGAACCGAGTGCAAATAGCGTCCAGCGGAAGTGGCGAGATGAAGATGGATACAGATGGCGTGAGTGAAAGAGGGGGTTAGGATGTAGAGGAGGAACGGATGTATGAAAGGAGCGCGAATGGGAGGCAGGAGAGGGGAGGATGGAATGCGAATGAGAGGTAGAAGAAGGGAGAAGATAGAACCCATAAAAGGCAAGAGAAAGGAGAATGGAGGAGACTTTAGTGCGAATGAGGGATAGAAGAGGGGAAGAATACAGAGCGAATGAGAGACAGAAGATGAGAGAAGTGAGAACAAATAAAAGGCAGAATGGAGAATGGAGAAGAGTATAAGAGAGGCGATGCAAGATGGGCACACACCTGTATCACTATAAAGGTACGGTTACAGTGGCTGTGGCGTAGAGAGGCGGTGTGTGTGTGTGTTTGTGTGTGTGTGTGTGTGTGTGTGTGTGTTTGTGTGTTTGTGTGTGTGTGGGGCCGGGATAGTGAGTAGTTCTTGTATTAAGTGACGGGATGGAAGGCTGGAGTTATCACGTGTCTCGGTACGATGTGTACTTTTCTCTCGCACTCCGTTTAGGTTTCTGTGTCTGACGCTGGGGAGGGTGGGGGTGGGGTGGGGTAGGGAGGGCAAGAGGGAATGAGTTGGAAAGGAGAAAGAAGGTAAAGGGGAGAAATAAGTTTGAAGAAAAAAAAAATAAAAGGCGGGTAAATCAGAAGGAAAGAGAAGGAAAACAAAGCAAAAGTTGGAAGGAGAGCGGGGAAAATAGCAACTTGGAAAGAACGGGAGAAAAAAAAGTAATTTACAATGGAACGAAGAAAAGAAAGTGAACAAAGTAAAAAGGAGAAGCGAAGTTAATAAAAGACAAATAAAACAAACGTAAATCAGAGGGAAACAACAAGCAAACGGAACAAATTAGAAAGGAAAGCGGTAAGGTAACAGAATAGATGATAGAAAGAGCAATTGCAAAAAAAAAAAAAACGCAAAAAAAAGAAAGCTTCAACAGACGAGGTTACTAAGAGACCCAGAAACAAGAAGCAAGACGTCGAAGGGTAAATCAACGGCCTTGCAACATAAACAGATCGAGCGGTGGCCTCAAAGGGCGCGAACAGAAGACGGAAGCAAGGATGTCGGACGGAGAATATCGACGTCCGTTCGTGTTCGCGGGTCGGGGAAGGAGGCGGGGGGGGGGGAAGGGGGAGGAGAAGGAGAAGGAGGGGGGAGGGGGCGGCGGACGTCCAACACAAACGCCTTGATAACATTGAGACAGTTTCCGCCATCTGAGGGCGTCTATTGCCTCCGGTGCTGAATGCGCGCTCTGTTATCTCCCGCGCTGTTGCCGCTAATGGTAGTGGGTGGATCGCTCGCGTGGCTGTGGTGGATGTGTATGGTGGCGGGAGGGAGTATGTGGCGTGGTGGGTGGGAAGGTGGTGGGTGGGGGGAGTATGTGGTGTTGTGTGCTATGTCGGAGTGATGAAACGTCGCCTTGTTCATTCAGGTTGCTATATCGAAATTGCAAACAGACTGAAGATGTTATAACGCATTGCTCATATTCGAGCAACTCGCAACATATAACTTAAACTAATTGATTTATCTGATCGCACACTTGGCCTCATTTGAACTATTCAATTTTATGCAATCATGCGCAAAGGGAAATTGTAAGTGCTTGTGTATATAAATCATGAAAGCACATAATGAATTGGATCGCATTCATTCATGGTGTGAAGGTCGTACCATGCTAATGAGACTACAAGGTATAATTGATATTGATTATTAACATTGAATATGTATGTGTATGTGTTTATGTATGTGTATGTATAATAATATGTGTATGTGTTTATATATGTGTATGTGTATAATAATATGAATATGAATATATACATGTATATACATATGCGTATGCGTATGCATATGCATATGCATATGTATATGTATATGTATATGTATATATATATGTATATATATATATATATCTATATATCTATTATATGCATATATATATATGCATATGCATATATATTATATATATTATATATATATATATATATATATATATATATATATATAATATATATATATGTATTGTGTGTGTGTGTGTGTGTGTGTGTGTGTGTGTGTGTGTGAGTGTGTGTGTGTTTATCGGATGCATAAGCATATATGTACTGAAGAATATCTATCAGAGTAAAAAGATGAATACGATTAAAGAATGAATAGATAAATCTGCCATTCTTAAAAGTAAACGAAATGGTCAGCCTTTTCCACATAGCTGAGAAAGAAAGAAAGACAGAAAAAAAGAAAGACAGAGAAAGAAAGAAAAGGAGAGAGAGAGAAAAATAATGAAAATGAAAGATAAAGAGAGAGAGAGAGAGAGAGAGAGAGAGAGAGAGAGAGAGAGAGAGAGAGAGAGAGAGAGAGAGAGAGAGAGAGAGAGGGAAAAAGAGAGAGCGAGAGAGAGAGAGAGTATTTTTGTCCGTTCCAGTGAGGGGAGAGAGTTCCGGATGCCGTTTCCTCTCCTCACGCCCACCCTTTGTCCTGTCTTGGGCGTGTACGCATCTGAAATGTGCACACGATGGACAATCTCTGCCTGTACTTTCTGTTGCACGCTTTTGTCTACGCTGTACATCCAGCAGCGTAATGTACCATAGGGTGGGGGTGGGGGGAGGGGGGATGGGTCGTCAAGGGCGTGTGCTCTCGCCGTAACGTTTGTTGTGTGCGCTGGCTCTGTATGCAGCTTCATCGTGGAGGACTTTTCAACGATACGTGGATACATACATGGGTGCATTCGTGTGTTTTGATTTTTTTGTATGTGTTATGCGTGAATATTGTCCTGAGTGCGTTAGTCTCCATTATTTCCATTGTTTTATTTTTCTGCATATTTCGGGACTCGGTGTTTAGGTCCATTTTTATGACCAAGTATATATTTCAATCAACTATTCAGTTAAAAATGTTTGAGTGGCTTTCGGATCTGAGGAGAGTCGACGATTTTTAAAAGTGTGAAATTTGATCCATAACACAATAGCTGCTACGTATTTGTTTTTTGTGTTTTGTTTTTTTTGTCCTTGCAATGGCCGTGTTGCAGCGGGCGGTCGTGGGGGCTGTGGCCGCAAAGATGCCCGGGCTCAAGTTCCACGGATGGTTTGTACCATTTGCTTGTCCTTTCGGTATTCCGAGGGCACAAAGGGGCGCTGGGAGAGTCAGAATAGGACTTAGATTTCAGTTGGGGTCCTGATAGTCCCTGAGGAGGGCTGGCTTTCGGCCTCACTCACATACCTATGCACTAATGCACACTCAGTCTCAGATAAGTATACACATATCCATAAGCATAAGCATAAAAATGCGCGCGCGCGCACACGTACACACACGCACATATATATATATATATATAAACACACACACACACACACACACACACACACACACACACACACACACACACACACACACACACACACACACACACACACACACACACACACACACACATACACATATATATATGTACAATATGTATATTATGTATATATGATATGTATATTATGTATATATGTATATATGTATATATGTATATGTCTGTATATGTATATATATATATATATATACATACACAAAAATACATAAATGAATAGATAAATTAATAAAAGATAAATAAAAAAGAAGTAAGAATAGATAAATGAATAAATGAAATAAAATAAAATAAAAAATATAAAAATAAAATAAAACGCGCGCGCGCGCACCCGTGCGCATGGTGGTTCGTTTCGCATGGCAGAGTGACTGGCCACATCAACTGCTCTCCACACACATTACCTAATTAGCCCTCATTAGGTCATGCAAGTTCCCCGCGAATGATTACCCAGGGAAGAGGGGGAGGGGGAGGGGGGAAGGGAGGCGGTTGTTGAATCGAGGTAATTTTGGATGACGTCACTCGCCCAAAAATAAGAGAAAATGTCCGATCTCATTTGCATAAGGCTGTGATGAAATCGGAATCCCCTTATGGGGTTCAGGAAAGGGAGTGAGTCTCTCGCCGGAAAAAGGCGGAAGGAGAGGGAGAGGGAGCAGGGTGATTAGGAGAGGAAGAGGGAGAAGGAGAATTAGTAGAGAAAGAGGGAGAAGGAGAATTAGTAGAGAAAGAGGGAGAGGGAGTATGAGAAGGACGATTGGGAAAGAAAGAGGGAGAAGGAAAATTGTTAGAGAAAGAGGGAGAGGGCGAAGGAGAAGGGTGATTAGTAGAGAAAGAGAGAGAAGAAGAAGTAAGAGAGGATGAGGGAGAGGGTGAAGGAGAAGGATGATAAGGAAAGAAAGAAGGAAAGAGATAGAAAAAGAGAAGGAGAAGGAGAAAGAGAAAGGGAGAAGTGGAATGAGAATTAGGAGAGGAAGAAGGAGAGTGAAAGGAAAAGAGAAAGAGATAAGGGGCAGCCAGAGGGAAAGGGTAACAGGGAGAGAGGGAGGGGGGATGGATGTGAAGAGAGAAGGAGAGAGAGAGACAGAAACAGCATCAGAGGAGGGGGGCTGTGCACTGTTATAGAGAAAGAGGGAAGGAAAAAAATACATAAGTTAGGTCGATTCTTCGCTAAGACATATTTCCTCCTTTGGACCTACCCCTACCACTTCTCCCAACCCCACCCTCCTACCCCTCCTACCTCTCTTCCACCGCCCCCCTTCCACCACCACGTACCACCCACCCGCTTCCACCACCCCCTAACCCCCACCCGCTTCCACCACCCCCTAACCCCCACCCCGCCCTACCACCACCCCCTGCCACCCGCCCTGCCCCAAGAGAAATAGCCGCTGGGCAGAACAACAAAATAATGATAACAGTGCAGAGCCAAGGGTTCACCCAGCGTAAAAATGATGAGCAGGACAACACCCACGCCCAGAGATATGACGGCAAAACAACACAGATTAAAAGGATGGAGAGGATGTGTATGGATATGTGTGTGTGTGTGTGTGTGTGTGTGTGTGTGTGTGTGTGTGTGTGTGTGTGTGAGTGTGTGTATCTATTTGGGTAATGTAGGTGTACAGTACTTATCCATTTATCTGTGCACTCACACACACACACACACACACACACACACACACACACACACACACACACACACACACACACACACACACACACACACACACACACACACACACACACACACACACACACACACCAATCCATCCTCCTGCACACACACACACGAGGGTAACGAGATAACGCGAGCGAAACGGCGAGCACATTTGGCCGGTGTGATGTTACCTGCGATCCTGCTTCTCGCCTGCCCCGACAGGTGTCTTAGTGACTTCCGGTCCAGCCAGGAGATTTGGCTCTTCATTTGATTGTGGGCGGAGTTGCTTGTATCAGTGGTTGTTTGTTTGTTCATGTGTAGGGTTTTTGGTTTTGGTTTGTTTCTTGGGTAGTTTTCAAAAGGATTTTTGATTCTTATTTTTCCTGTCTTCCCGTTTTCTTCATTTTGGCGAGTTTATTTTTCTTCTTTGTATTTTTCGTTTTGGAAAACAAAAATCCTTGTGTTCTATTTTTCTCCTTCTCCTTTCGTCATTATTTTCTCTCCTTTTTCTAATTTCTTATGTTCATAATTAGAATCATATATTGGTTTAGAAAATATATATTAGAATTACAAATTTGTGCAAATGATTAGACTAATAGCTCGATGAAAGATTACTAGAATGATAATCTGAAAAATGTATCGATGGAATTGTTAAAACGAAGATTGATATAATTAATTCATAAAAAGGTGTAACTGCGATAAATCGATGAAATATAGAAAATATGTCAAGGATGGAGAGGAGAAAATCATAGCAAGAGGAGAATAATTGAAATAAAGAAAGCAGAAAAACAGGTGGATGGATAGAACAGAAAAGAAGATAAATGAAAGTCTTGGAAGTTTAGGCGAGAACCTGAGACGAAATGTCAACTTTGCTGAACGACTTGTGGCTCGTGCGCGCGCGTGTGTCGCTTTTGAGTGGGTTGAGTGTGTCTGTTTGTATGTGTGTCTGTTTTGAATGGGTTTGGTATGTCTATTTGTGTGTGTGTGTCGCTTTTGAGCGGGTTTTGTGTGTCTGTTTGCATGTGTGTCTGTTTTGAGTGGGTTTGGTATGTCTGCCTGTGTGTGTGTGTCGCTTTTGAGCGGGTTTTGTGTGTCTGCTTATGTGTGTGTGTGTTTGTCTGTTTCTGTTTTGAGTATGTTTTATGTATGTGTGTTTTGTGTGTCTGTATTGAATGGGTTGTGTTTGTTTTAAGTGGGTTTTGTGTGTGTGTTTGTCTGATTGAGTGTGTTTGTTTTGAGTGTGTTTTGTGTGTCTGTTTTGAGTGTGTTGTATGTGTTTGTCTGGTTTGAGTGTGTTTTGTGTGTCTGTTTTTTTGTGTGTGTGTTTGTCTGTTTTGAGTGTGTATTGTGTGTCTGCGTTGAGTGTGTTGTGCGTGTCTGGTTTGAGTGTATTTTGTGTGTCTGTTTTTTAGTGTGTGTGTGTCTGTCCGTTTTGAGTGTGTGTGTGTCTATTTTGAGTGTGTTTTGTGTGTCTGTTTGTGTGTGTGTTTGTTTTGAGTGTGCTATATGTCTGTTTGTGTGTGTCTATTTTCAGTGTCTGTGTGTGTGTCTGTTTTGAGTGTGGTTCGTGTGTGTGTGTGTGTGTGTGTGTGTGATTGTGTGTGTGCTTGCGCGCTCTCACGTCCACATAGTAGGTACCTAAAGCTGACCACTTTAAAGCAGCAACATGTCACTCCATTCGATTTCTAACGACGTTCCTAACAAACGCTTACCTTGTCTGCGACGAAGAGAGAGAACAAGAGAAGAGGAGAGAACAAGATAACAAAAAGAGTACGAAGACGAAAACAAAGAATATAGAGAGAGAAAAAAAAAGAAAAAAAACATTGCTGTTCTGCAAGCCTCTTTATGTCCATTAACCCTTTTCCTCCTGTGAGTGAATGGATTAATTTTCGACTGGGAGTCAGCCATGCTCTCATCCACCACGGAAATAGGCTGGGTGTGGGCCGTGTGGGAAGTAGGCCAGGATAATGAACGCGAGAGTTGGATGTCTGTGTGTGTGTGATGACGATGTTGCTTGGGTGCATGTGGGGTCGGAGTAGGGGTTGGGGTGGGAGTGGGGGTAAGGTATGGGGGATAAGGGGAGCTATCTATGTTTACCAGAAACTTTCCAAGCGCATTTTTTTTTTAAAGCTCATTTTTTAATAACATTTCTGCAACACACTCTTTTTCGGGTGTTTATTTCAAATCACCGTTTATTTCTCTACTTCTGCAACACACTCCTTTTCGCGTGTTTATTTCAGAGCACCGTTTTTCTCACACTTTTACTACACACTTTTCCTCTCCTTCCTCGCGTTGGAACTCCGGCCACCAGCTCGCACACCGGAATTTTTAATCGGAAACTGGATCGGATTTGCCTAAGGAGCGTTGGAGCGTTGGCAGGGGATTTGCGTTTTTTGTGTGTGTTTGTTTGTTTGTTTGTTTGGGAACGTATTTTCGTGTTTGTGAATGTGTTTATTTGTTTGTGTGTACGTGGGTTATTTGTTTGTGTGTATGAGTTTATTTGTTTGTGTGTGTTATTTAGTTTGAACTTGTATTTGTATGTGTTTGCTTGTAAATGTATTTGTATTGATAGAAACAAAGCCAAAATAAATACGTAATCGTATATATACATATGTCGACACGAGTACGTTTATACAGGTATGCAAATAACATACGCTGGTGGTGCCAGCAGAGATGCCATGGTGTCTGTGGGAGGGGGTTGGAGGGAGGGAGGGGGGGCGGAAAGGGGATGGCGGTGGCCCCAACCCGAGGTCGTGGTGCTCGTGTCTGTGGCGAGTGAATCAGATTACTGATAAACGACTGATAAAGGGAATGTGTATCGTGTTATCATGTTATCTCTACTCGCCAGCATCATCCTCGTCATTGTGGATTTGGTTGACTCCGGTGCGATGATTTTGGAGCGGGGGGGGGGGGGCAAGGGAGGGAGAGGGAGAGGGAGAGGGAGATTGAGAAGAGTGGTGGAGTGGCAGAGAGAGAGAGAGAGAGAGAGAGAGAGAGAGAAAGAGAAAGAGAAAGAGAAAGAGAAAGAGAAAGAGAAAGAGAAAGAGAAAGAGAGAGAAAGAAAGAAAGAAAGAAGAGAACGAAAGAAAGAAGAGAACGAGAGAAAGAAGAGAACGAGATTAACCCAAACGAGATTACTGGGTGACCAAAAAATCGACTAGAAAAAAATAGGAAAAAGGAAGCATAAAAGGGAAGACAAAGATACTCGCACATCGTTCTACTTCTGCCCCAGTGTGCGTAAGGGAGAACACGTAGAAAAAATACCTTGCAATTTTTCTCTCCTGAGGCCTTTAGTGGGGGGGGTGTAGTAAGAATATTTTTATTTTGTTGTATATATTTACTTTTATATTTCTTTTGTGTTTTTTTGTTGGTTTTGTTCAGTTGTTGTTTTTTGTTGTTTTTATTTCAGCTCGTAGTACAGACCGCCTGTATTTTTGAGAGCGTAATGGTAGTTGATGGATAAAAAAGACAGTGGTGTTTTCTGTATTTGTTTTTGTGTTAGACCATCGTCAGTATTTCTCCAATATGATATTTCTGTGTAACTTTTTTTTTGTTCGTTTCTTTGAATTATTTTCCCCCGTAAAAATACCATTTCCTCGTCTCTTGTCACATGTCCCTTGCGGCTTCCTTTATTTTTTCCTATTTGGAAATATATGTTGTCAATGAATCCAGTGTTATCATTTGCTTGTTTGGTTTGTTTCATTGTCTGTGCAGTATCAAACAGCGATGTCGTAGCATGGCTCGGCCGGCCATTGGGGAAGGTTGGGGGGGGGGGCGACGGGGGGATGGGGGCTTGCAGTGGTGGTGGTGGTGTTAGTAAGGCCAAGTGGGGAAAGCGAGGGGGACGGGGGATGATGAGGGTGGGGGATTTTCCAGCTGAGGAAACTTGGGCTATGTGTATTTGTGTAGTTATGTTGTTTTATGTTTTTTTTTTTTTTTGTGTGTGTGTTTAAGTGTCTGGATGGAGGTGTTTCTACATGCTTCTGTATGTGTTTCTGAAACAGACTCTCTTTAGTGTTTCTACAATTGTTTAGCAATAACGTTTATTTTTACTTCATGTACGTGCCTCTGCGTTTGAAAGCAGATATTTGCAGTTTTGCTTGTCAATGCTTGTGTATGTGGTGTGCGTATATGAGTATGTAGGTTATATAAAAAAGAATGATTTATGTGACCCACACACCTGTTGAGCACACACGTGTAGGTTAATGTTTCTTTCAGCAAGAAAATAAAAGAATTCTACATTTTCATATATTATTCTTACTTACAAGTTTGGCGTTTTCCTTTAATTGTTAACAAATAAGATAAATGGTGATATTTATTGTCTTGGTTTCATGTTATAATTTTAGAATGTTTAGTATTCCGCCAACCGAATAATACATGCGTTTATAAGCGTGACGAACCCAACATAAGTATTAACTTGGACAACAACAATACGTAATTAAAACAGTGGTAATTACATAAAAAAACAATAGCCAAAGAAGGTCTCGTAATAGCATGTAACAAGAAAACGGCTACTATGTCTTTTGTATTTTCCTTATTTTTAATTATATTTTCATAATTTAAATTACAACAATAAACACCGCTATAAAATCCATCCACCAGCACCGCACGACCTCCACCTTCGCCACAGCCGTCACCACACTCACACACGTACAGACACACACACACACATACACACACACCACCAGCATGATAACCCTCTGCGTGGAGCGTGATGGCTCAGTGTTTGTTGTGTGAGTGTCGGGGAAGGAGTGTGGTGAGCGAGGGAGCGGAGCATACGTGTGAGGGGCCTGTGTACGCGGGTGGATGTGTGTGTTTGTGTACGGACGCTGCTACACACACGCACATGCAAATTCGTCCGTCATGGTGTGCGAAGGAAAGCGGGTTGACTAGAGGAATTCCGGGAGAAACAAACGCTTATGTCACTTTGAAGGCGTGTTTGTGTGCGCAAAGCTAAGCGGTGGACAAGTTATATGCGTGTTGTCTTCGCACTCACGCACGCACACACACACAGTACGCTGTGACCTCGCGTGTGTGCAGTAGTGCAGTGCATAATGAGTCGGGCATAGCGGGCATTCCGGGCTCGGGGATGCCCAGCCAAGAGAGAGAAAGAGAAAGAGGAGAAGAGAGGTGTTTTGCCAAGTGTGTTTAGATCAGCCAAGATACTGGTGTTGTTTCTGCCGTTGCAAGGAGCTTCCAGAAAACGCTCCGGTGATCAAAAAAAGAAAGAAAGAAAAGAAAAATGAACTTAAAAAAACACGTAAACGAAATTATCAGAAGTTAACATTACGGTAGAGAATGAGTGAACACCCTGGCTAGATTGCCAGACGAATGGAGTTGTGTGAAACGGGATAAAGAAAAAAGAAAAAAATATCCCCGGCAGGGAATTAAAGTGAACTTGAGGGAAAGAAATCTGTGCGCTGCAAGCCGGGGTACCGCCGGGCATTTCTGGGTAAAGGGGACAAAGGGTTTAAGGGGTGAGAAAGCAGAATGGAAATTGGGAAAGAATACGCGGAACGAAGGTAGAATTAAGAAATTGCGGGTGATTAGGAAGGGAAAGTACGGAAAGGCAAACAGAATGAGAGAGAGAGAGAGAGAGAGAGAGAGAGAGAGAGAGAGAGAGAGAGAGAGAGTGAGAGAGTGAGAGAGAGAGTGAGAGAGTGAGAGAGTGAGAGAGTGAGAGAGTGAGAGAGTGAGAGAGTGAGAGAGTGAGAGAGTGAGAGAGAGAGAGAGAGAGAGAGAGAGAGAGAGAGAGAGAGAGAGAGAGAGAGAGAGAGAGAGAGAGAGAGAGAGAGAGAGAGAGAGAGAGAGAGAGAGAGAGAGAGAGAGAGAGAAGGAAAGAAAGAGCGAGAACTAACAGTACCGAGAGAATGTGTACAACGGCAAGAATCAGCGTAGCGGTGGAACCTGTCGAGAGTGCAGGTCCGGGGCATCAACCGCGCCAGGGCATGGCGTGGAGGGCGCCCGACCGTGATGGAGGGTGCATAGAAGGGGCATCCACAAGGCCTAAGGGGACGATGCACGACGTAGGGGGATAAACGAGGATGTGGCACACCGAGGCATTGAGTGAGCATCATAAGCCGCGGTGGAAGGAAGCATCATATCATCCAGTGGCCTTGAGGCATGTGGGCATAAAGGCATTATTTGCACTATGAGAGGATAGAGAGACCAGCGCTAGCGACGCAGGAGGGAGGATTAAATAAAGGGAGGGAGGAGGAGTTGGGGAGGGAAGAAGAAGAAGAGGGGGATAGGGAGAGGAATGGGGAGGGGAAGAGAGGAGAGGAGATGAAGTATTAAGAAAAAAAGAAGACGGGAGGGGTAGAGGCGAGGGAGGGGAGGGAACGGGGGAGAGGAGGAGTAGGGAAAAAAATGAGGGGGAAGGAGTAGGAGAGGGGGGTGAGGTATATAGAAAAAAAGGGGAGGGGGAGAAGAGAAGAGGAGGAGAACAGGGAGAGTATGGGCGAGAGGGAGAGGAGAGGAGATGGAAGTGTTAAGAAAAGAAGGAGGGGGGGGGAGGGGAGAGGAGAAGTAGTACGAAGAAGAGGAAATGGCAGGGAATGGAAAGTGGGAGAAGATGAAAAGAAGTAGTAAGAAAACAAAGGATATGAAAGAAAGAGAAAGAAGAGGATGGTAAGGAGAGAAAGAGAAGGGGTAGAAAATGAAAAAAAAGAAACAAGAAAGAAAAGGAGATGGGAGAGAAGGAGGAGGAGGAGGAGGATTGACAATATTTCAGGGCATCGTGTACGACTTTCTTCCTGATTTTCTTCTTCCTACTTGGGCCATCAGTGATCAGTATGTTGGGTAGCCCTCGGGGGGCATATCTGATTGGGAAGGGGAGAAGAGGAGAGAGGTCAAGGAAAGGAAGGAGAAGGGGAGAGAGGTCAAGGAAAGGAAGGAGAAGGGGAGAGAGGTCAAGGAAGGGAAGGAGAAGGGGAGAGAGGTCAAGGAAAGGAAGGAGAAGGGGAGAGAGGTAAGGGAAGGAGAAGGGGAGAGAGGTCAAGGAAGGGAAGGAGAAGGGGAGAGAGGTCAAGGAAGGGAAGGAGAAGGGGAGAGAGGTAGGGAGGGAAAGAGAATGGGTAGGGAAGAAAATAGAGGGTGATGACAAGAGAGATAGGGAGTGAAGAAGAGAGCAAGAGAGTAGTGAAAGAAGAGCAATAGAGAGGGAGTGAAAGAGTGAGCAAGAGTGAAGGAGAGAAGGAAATGGCAAGAGAGAAGTAGTGGAAAAAAAGTAATAGAGAAGGAATAAAATAGAGCAAGATAGGAGTGAAAAGGGAAGGAATTGAGAGGGAGAGAAAGAAAGCAATAGCGAAAGTGTGAAAGAGAGAGTAATAGAGTGGAAGTAAAAGAGAGACCAAGAGAGAAGGAGGGAAAGAAAGAGCAAGCGAGGGGGGTAAAAGAAACGCCAAAGGATAGTGTGTGAAAGAGAGCAACAAAAAAAGGGGGGAAAGGAGTGAAACAAAGAGCAAGGACCAGATAATAAAATAGAAAAATAAATAAATAAATAAAGAGATAGAGTATGAAAAAAAACAGAAGCGAGAGGACGAGAGAGACGTAATCAGCGTCAGAGGCCAGCGTCACCCACCCTCGTAACCTCGCCGCCCAGCACCGGCGA
>NW_028234416.1:6896941-6899441 GCF_977035675.1 Penaeus japonicus | reverse complement strand
GAGGGAGGGAGGGAGGGCAATAGGGTATGATAATGCGTCCCATCATATGCGGCAGTCCTTGACATCTGACCTATGTGACTTGGAAATTTTATCTTGAAGTGTGATTAACGAAAGGAAAAAGTAAATCACTTTATAATAAATTTAGTTTCCCCTTTTTTGTATTCTTTTGTATTCTTTTATATTAATATGGTTACAGTTTTTGTTTTATTGTATCAGGCGCTTTACTGGTGCCACCCTTGTTGTTCTTGCCATTTTGGTCGTAATTATTTTCGCTAATTCGCTTTGTTTTTGTTTCCTTCAGTCACCCCACTTTTATGTACTCGTCATCCACTTACCTGTGATACTCTGCAGCCTCCTCACCTGCGTCATTTCACTGCCGGGATACCGTGACCTTGTCATTCTTCTCTTCGTCTCGTCCTCTCCTTCCTTTCACCCCTCTCTGAGTTTTTTTTTTTTCTTTCTTTCTTTCTTTTTACGAACTTTTCTTTATAATTTTTGTCATTCCTCTTTTTTCCATATTTTTTCTCTCCCATGCTTCGTCTCTGTGCGTTACTCTTTCCTTTACATTTCTCTTCTCTTTATCTTCATGCTTCGTGGCTCATCATCTCTTACCCCCCACCCCACCCCACCCCACCCTAAGGCGCTTCCTGTGTCGCGCTATTGTTTTAGATTTGTTTTTATTTATGTCACTTACGAGGCCTCTTTGCAAGTGCCACTGGTGTTCCTCTTCCTGTTCGGTTTCTCTCTGGAGATTTTATTTTATCATTTTTTTAAACACTTTTTGGGTATTATTTGCATTCGGTAAGACTGTCGTGCCGCGGGGGAATTTTGCGTAGTGTTCAGTAAGTCTGATATACTCAACCTAAAACATGGGAATGGTCATGCAGTAAGTCAGACATTTTTATTAATTGTAAGTCAGTGGAATTGTAAAGGAACGTTCAGATGGCATCCCACTCTCCTCACCATAACTTGATCGTCATCATCGTCATCGTCATAATATTTATCACCTCTGCCTCCTTCGCTCCCTTCTTCTCATCATTTTGTTCATCATCGTCATCATCATCATTATCATCATCATCATCATCATCATCATCATCATCATCATCATCATCATCATCATCATCATCATCATCATCGTGATCAACCACAACTGTAACTGTTATAATTATGAATATGATTGCCATTTGCTGATAATTCCGTGGAGAAACGTCATTAAGGATCCGACGTGATATATATATTTTTCTATAGTCCTACATGATTTGTGTTGTAAAAAATACAGAATTATAATGACATTGTTTTATTTACTAACTGTGAAATGATAAATCTGAACGAATGTGGAAACGATACGGAGGTAAGAAACAAGGGGTTTATCTTTAAGGAGTGTGTTTCCGAAGGAACACGCGCGACCAATTACACCTTTTTTTAAACAGAGATCAATGTTTGTGACTACATCTCCAGTCTGTTATTAGTTCGACGTCTAAGACTTTATCTGGACGAACGCACCATCTGTATCATCACACCTTGCGAGTAGTGATGAGTGTAAGCCCTTTCGCAAGCCATCCACCCATCGGGGTTAGGATTAAGCAAGGATATGATGACACCATACCTATATTACGCGCGGTGGAGTGAGTGGAGGAATGACATCACCTCGGCCTGGGGGATGTCAGCGACCTCACCCAACGACATTGGTAGTGGTCAGGATAAAAGGGACGTGTTCGGTCATCGTCGTGTTGTCGTGTCGTCGTCCTGCCTGTGAAGTGACTTGCTTGGGGGTCGTTGGCTCTTTGCGGTTGCTGTTTTTTTATGTTCCGTTTTTTTGCGCGTGTGTTTGTTCTGAGGAATGGAAACGGGTGGAAAACGACAAAGAGTGCGATAGCAGGATGTGCCATTAAACGAAACGATACGAGAATAGTTTTCAGAAATTCGGCCGTTGACTTCCCTTCCTGTCACCGATAATTCTGAGGCGTGAGTCATGTTCTTGGCTGTCAGGCTCGTAAGTTTTAGTCGCCGCGACGGTTGCGTACACAAGAAGAAAAAATGATTGGGAAAAATGAATAATAAAAAATGGAATTGTTGACGAGAAACTGGAAGAAGAAAGGGCAAGATTGCAGACTTACAGTATGTCACCTGCCGACACGCCCGCTACCACAGCCTAACGTTGGTATACTTAACCCGGAAGTCATATAATTATATCTTATTAACCTTAACCTCCCCCTTTCCCTTCCTCTCCTCTCTCTATACTTCGCCCTCCTCCTCTCCTTCTCCTTCTCCCTCTCCCTTTCCCCTTCCCTTTCCCCCTCCTCTCTCTCTTTCAACCCTCCTCCTTTCCCTTCCCTCTCCCTATTCCAAGGAACCTCACACACAAACGCGTGCAAACACTCGCACGCAAGGAGCAAACCAGAAGAGAGCGTTAAGTACCAATGAATATCAATAAATACTCAAACAAAATCCTTTCCTTTACCCCTTCCCTCCTCTCTTCCCTATTCTCTTCCTTCTTTTC
>NW_028234416.1:6879441-6891941 GCF_977035675.1 Penaeus japonicus | reverse complement strand
TATGGGTCTTAGTATACCTTTCTACTTTCTGTGACGATACGACATTAGCACTAACGCGGGAACTACATCTTGCACGTGCAGAGCATAATGTGTAAACCCTCTACACACTACATGGTGTATTATACCGTAATTTTTATTACGGCGATTGTATCCAACCACTTTTGGACAAGACCGTTATAGGCTGTATATCATTTGTTTACAGATTCGATGAGCAATGTTCACCTATTCTACCAATCTTTTCAATGTTCCATATCTAATCTCTCTAGTCATTAGCCAGTCTAGATGTCAGTTCGGTTAACTGCACGATCTTGTCAGAGGAAGACATCCCATTTGCAATAAACTAACACATTAAGAGTGTACAGATTTGCTGTAGGATCTTTGGCAGGTAGAACCATTGTTCACAACCATCATGGACGCCCCGATGTATGACTCAGCAACAGTTCTACGTGCTCATTCTGATATCCGGGTACTTTCCTTGTACCTGATCTCTTTATCCCAGAAGGATTTGTAGGTTCTCCTCATTAGGGCAAGTAAGAGTAGGTTCACCATAAGGGCCTGAAGGAGCTCTTTGACTTTGTATGTATATTTCTTGAAGTGAGTCCTCAGGTCTTGCGTAAAGACTATTCATTTAGCTTTCTAATTGTGTGGCTCTTGGTCGAAGTCTAGAAAGTTTGGCATGAGACTTATTAAGACCATTCATGATTCGGACACGGAAAGTCGAGGAAAATTACGAGGTTGTGGTTTTTCATTCTTAATTGCAAAATAGTAGCGCGGCTTTTGGGGCGTAGCAACCTTAACCCAGGACCTGATCTCATTAAGCAGAGTATCGGAGTTATGCGGTTTGGCTTTGAGTTTGAGCCTGAAGCCGAGCGAGGTGTTCATTTGGGTAACGCAACTGCAAGTTCAGGGAAGTCCAGTGCTGTTTTTCATTACATTGGTTCTTTTTGATGTTGCAAGGAAATGGAGATAATAGGAGTGTTGGTATTTTACTTTTTGTCATTATTCTTAGTAGATACGATGTTCTTATATTCTCATGTTTGTATGTATTTAGTGTTCTTAGTAGTAACAAGAAGGTGATGATCGCGTGTGTTGGAAGAGGATCTGCTCTTGGCACGGGAGGGCAGGAGAGGGAAACTTCCCCTCCGCTTGTCCGCCCAGCCAACAACACATCCTTGTTCCTCTTGTGGGACGCCCATCCCGCCCACGCCATCCTGACCTACTATTCTAACACTCGTCTCTTCATGGGCGTGTGTGTGTGCTTATGCATTCTGTTTTTGTTTTCGAGTGTTTGGCTTTATGCCCCGACGCATAAAACGGATGAATGGGTCACTTAATCAAGCAATAATAGCAGTTATTTTGGCCTCTCTTACATCTCGAAGGTAAACTTTGGGTGTAACTTACCTCGAAATTCCCGAACCGTATTTATTACTGTGACTAATATTCCCAATCATCTTTTTTCCACAGGTGAGTGTGTTGCAGAGGATGGCCGGAGGGATTGTTCCGACATCCACCGGGTGAAATACGATAAGTAAAATGGAAATGTTTATTCTGAATGGTTGTGATATTCATGACGTGTTAGTTTTGGGTTCATCCTCTATTTTTAAAAATCATCTTTTAAGGTGTATGGTAAAGGGCAAACTCGTGTATAAACAATGAAACAAATGTAGGAAAATATATTGTTTTGATTGAAATTATTTGTACAAATCTTATAGTAACACGAATTGTGATGTGTAGTGTCCGTAGACTTTAGTCCGGTTCCGCTTCATTCTCCTAAGAGAGGTTCGGTGTCAGCTTAGCGGGGTCGTGGAGCTTTGCCGTTTTAAGCTCTCGGACAACTACGCTTTAGGCGAGACGGCATTCTTGCTACGGAAAATTTCATTGCGGATTTGTTTACTGTGGAAATGTGGTTCTCGCATTAGCATAAAAAAGTTAGCGGGTTTGTAGCGCTGTAACGACGCGGCCTTAGAGCTAACCTTCAGATGCGGGTCAGGCGGTTTAATTCCTGTCGCAGGTGCATTGACTCGCTCTTCTCTCCTGTTACCTGCTTAATTAAATAGCTTTGCTCTAGAAGTCTTGCGCGTTTATTATGATCTGGGCTGAGCGCATAATGTTGCAGATCTAATTTCTTGCACAGTTAGATGAAGTAGGGAACTAAGAAAAGACAGTCGTAGAATCCATTTCTCCATTGCAATAACACGTTATCTAGACTTATATTAATTGGACAAAATAAATGGAAAGAGGTAGGGTTCCGTTGGAATAACACGTTATATTTGGGTTTATCTTAGAACCGAATAAAAAAGGAATGGCACCTCCTTTTTTAAATAATAATGGTAAATGAATTAGCTGCAGAGAGTCCGTAGGTCGACGCGCTGGCTGAGTGGCATGTGGTACCATTGCCGGGGCACATTCGGTCGCGCCAGGTACCAGCCACACCCGCGGGGAATAAAACACACGGGATCTGCACAATTAGCAGGTGAGACTGTTAAAGATCGCAAGGAATTTTCGGATGTTGTGTTGCCGGGGCTACAAGAGGAAGGGGGAAGGGGGAGAGGGGATGGGGAGGGGGGGCGGCGACTGGTGCTCTTGCTGGTAAGTAAGGGATTTTCCGTCGTTTCTTTATTTTTTTTTCTATATATATACGTTCTTTTTTATTACTGTCTCTCTTTTTTTCCTTCTTGAATAGCTCGTCCTTCTACTTTTTCTTCTATTTTTTCTATCTTTTTACCAGGATATCCTTTTTTACGTTCGCTTTTCTTTTTCTGTCGTGCTTTCTTTCTTTATTCAAAGTTTATCTCCAGTTTTTTTTCTCGTTGTCACTGTTGACACTGTATTTCTTTCGTTTTCCAAAGCTCTCCTCCTCCTCCTTCACATCCATCTTCTCCTCCTCCTTTTCATCCTCCTTCTTCTTCACATCCACCTTTTTCTCATCCTCCCCCTCTTCTTCTTCCTCCTCCTCTTCTTCTTCTTCTTCTTCTTCTTCTTCTTCTTCTTCTTCCTCTTCTTCTTCTTCTTCTTCTTCTCCTCCTCTTCTTCTTCTTCTTCTTCTTCTTCTTCTTCTTCTTCTTCTTCTTCTTCTTCTTCTTCTTCTTCTTCTTCTTCTTCTTCTTCTTCTTCTTCTTCTTCTTCTTCTTCTTCTTCTTCTTCTTCTTCTTCTTCTTCTTCTTCCTCCTCCTCCTCCACCTCTTCCTCCCCACCTCCCCAATCTCCCTTAAGTGAAGGAACGTGTTCGGAACGTGTCGACACGCGCCTGGCGTTCCGTAGCTCGTCGAAAGAAGGCGGAAGAAAGGGGAGGAGAAAGCGATCGAGCATGTAGGTGTAGGTAGGTAGATAGATGTCGAGGGGGAGGAAAGGCCACGTCGTATTTAGGTAGGGAAGGGAGATAAGGGGGAATACTTCAGGGCAAGAGTCATGGCTGGGAGAGTAGGTTCGCCGACGATCGGGTTGGGGAAGAGTACACGTGGTAGTTCGCGTTGAATGTTGAAGGTCCGGGAGGTGGTTTATCCTGGCAAGGGAGGCAGGACAGGGACGCTAAACTAGGCTCATTTTTGCGTTTGTCAGGTTGGTGATGATGATGATTTTTGTCTTTATAACTGACTGATTGGTGTGATGATTGATGATAGATCGATGAGGATAATTCTTTGATAAGTGAAAGATTTGTGAGGATAATTATACGAAAATTGGTAGTTTAGTGATGGTGATTATTTACCTATTGACGTGTTGCTGTGGGTGATTATTGGAATATTGACAATAAAGTGATGATCATTAATTGCAACGATACTATTCAGACGTGTTGTATTAACTTGGTCATCACCCATCTTAACACCACTAAAAAGTGACGCAATAGTAAGAGGTCGAACATAACAAGAAAACTGTGTCAGGTAAACGCGTGACAGGTGGCTCTTAACAGGGAAATTATGGAGGTTATACTTAGGGCAGGCAGATGGGGAGCCGTAGAGCGTGGTGCTGAGAGGTGGGGGGGAGGGAGGGGTTGAGTAGGGGGGGGGGGTAAAAGGGGATAGTGGACGATAGGGACGAAGAAGAAGGGAGTTGCAGATAGGGAGAGTATGAGAAGAGGAAGAGGGAGTAGAGACGGTAGGGGAGGATGGTGGTATGAGGAAGAGTAAAAGGAGGGAACCGAATCAAGGAAGAAGATAGGAAGGAGAAGGTGAAGAAGAGAGAGAGGGGAAACAGGAAGTGAAGAACAGGATAGGGAGAGGAAATGGGGGGAGGGTAAAAGTAGGGAAGAAGATAGGGAGAGGAAAGTGGGGGGGATAAAATGAGGAAACAGGAGTGAGGGAAAATAAAATTGGTGGGGAGGTAGAATTGAAGAACGGGAAAAAAGGAGAAACAGAAAGGTAGGAGAGGAACGTAAAAAAGAAAGGAAGTAAGAGAAAGTGAAAGGAAAAAAAGAGAAAGAAAGAAGGAAAGTAGGCAGAAAGAGGATGTACGAAGTAGAAAGAACGAAAAGAAATGGAGAAAGAAAAAGAGGAGAAGTTAGATAGAGAAAGGGAGACAAAGAGAAAGAAGATGGACAAAAAAGAAAAAAAGAAAAAAGAAAATGAGAAGGGCTGGGAAGAGAGGAGAATCAAAGAATAGCTAAAGAATAGGAAATAAAAGGATTAAAGCCAAGGACTGACGGAGAAGTAGAAGGAAGGGGCGTAAGGATAGAGAAGGGAATGCGGAGGTGCCTCGAAACTTGATCGGAGCAATAAAACTTGACACAGTGATATTTCTGTCCCCATTTTCCTTACTATGTATACCAAAGGAGGGAGAGAGAGAAAGAGAGAGGGAGAAGGAGAAGGAGAAGAAGAAAGAGAGAGAAAAAAAAAGAGAAGGAAAAGGAAAAGGAGAAGGAGAAGGAGAAGGAGAAGGAGAGAGAGAGAGAGAGAGAGTGAGTGAGAAAGAGAGAAAGAGAAAGAGAAAGAGAAAGAAAGAGAGAGAGAGAGATAAGGAAAGAGGACGTGCGTTTGCGTGGGCGGTTGGTGGAGGTACATTGGACCCGGACAGAACTATATTGGTCACGATGGGCGAGCGGGCAGCCCTTAGAGAGGGGTAGAGGTGGGGTGAGGGGGCAGAAGGGGTAGAAGGGGTAGGGATGGAGCAAGGGCTGAGAAGGGGTAGAGAGGTAGGGATAGGGCGAGAGGGGAGAGGGGATGGAGGGGTGGGTGTGTGATGAGGCAATTCTAACCTAAATATCCAGGTTCGAGCTCTTGGTTGATGGGTTGTTGCATTCCTTGCTTCGTTTCTTTTACCTTGATTTATTCTAATGCTTCTTTTTTGTTCTTTATCTGTTACTAAATTTGGCATTGCTTGTCCTTGAAAACACGAACGAATAAACAGATTGCCAGGAGTGACAGTAGTCGGTGAGAGAGAGAGAGAGTGATACAGAGATATAGAAAGATAGAGAGAGAGATACAGAGATGTAGAAAGATAGATAGAGAGAGAGAAAGAGAAAGAAAAAGAAAAAGAAAAGGAGAAAGGGAGAGAGAGAGAGAGAGAGAGAGAGAGAGAGAGAGAGAGAGAGAGAGAGAGAGAGAGAGAGAGAGAGAGAGAGATAGAGTCCGCCAACTAATCAGTGTCCCAGTCTATTACATAGGCACATATACATTTTGGCCATGCCATGATAAAGTCGTTCGCAATTAAGCATCGAAAAAGACATATCAGTGTTGAAAAAAATAACATATAGCGCTTCTATGACCTTTATCAAACTATTCATCGAATTGGCCGATAGCGAGTGTGCGGCTGCCTAGCCTTTGTTGTGATAGAACCACGAGAATCAATTGCCTAATTAAAATTCAGCGTGGCTGCAACACGCGTCGAATTATTTAGAGCAATGTTCATCTCTAAATGTCCATCCCGGGTGATGTTTTGGGTCGCACATTCTCTCGCTGCAAGAGTGATGCCAGTTGCAGATGATCAATCAGGAACGCGTGACGACGACTTGTCCGGGGAATCGAGAACCCAAGTCACGTCTTTGCCTGAGCAATAGTTCTTCTGTTTTGTTCTTCTAGTATTCTTTTCTTCCGCTCTGTTCTCCTATCTTTTTTTTTCTTCTGTTCTTCAGCTCTTAAATCTAGTTTTGTTCTTTTCTTTTGTTCGTCAGTTCTGTTCCTTTCTTGTCATGTTCTTCTGTTCTCGCTTCCCGGGCGACCCGTCGAAGCGAGCGTGGGAAATTCGCTTTACATATTACCGCAAAACCTCTACACGAATTTCCATAATTAGAGATGACGGAAGACAGATGTCGCTGCCGACGAGGGTGCGGGCGAGACAGTTCACACAGGGAGGGCCACCCCGGCGCAGGGCTCTCGGAATGTTCTTCGTCACGTGTCCAGAAGGCAGGGTTTGACAGGGCGCTTGTGCTTGGAAGACTAAACATTTGGTTGAACGCGGTGCTTGGGTTATCGGAATTCTTCATTTCCAGTAAAGCGGATATGCTCACTGCTTAGAACATGGAGCTTCGAATGATTTAAAAAACAGAGAAGTCGTATCATTTGACATCACTATTGACAGTGTGTTCATTCGCGAAAGACAGGAAAGAATAAAATTCTTTTCTTTTCCTCTTTTTTTCTTTCTTTCTTTTCTCGTCTTTCTGCGATGCTGCTGCGCGGGCGTTGCTAAGGGCGTTATTGTGGATTCGTGGCTCGAGCGGTCTGTGCCATTTGGGCGTATTCGAAACAAACAGTTCGTGAAGGGGTTTCATTGTCCGTTTGGACAAGGGAGACTTCAGTGTGTGTGTGTGTGAGTGCGTGTGTGAGTGAGCGTGAGTGAGTGAGTGAGTGAGTGAGTGAGTGTTCTCGTCCTTCTGTCTGTCTTTTCTCTGTCACTCTGTCTGTCTGTCTGAATATATGACAGTGTCTATGTCTATATCTTTGGAGGTGCGCCTGTGTTTGCATATGAATGCCTTCGTGTAGAGTTGTCTGCGTACTAGCTTTCATGTTTGACCTTTCCTTTGACCTTGTCTGACCTTACACAACCTCGTTTGTCATCCTCTCTTACTCGCGTGTCGGTCAGTAGCAGTCTGTCATGCAAGGTCTATAATCCTTCACTTTTGCTGTTGTTGCTACGGGAAGGTTCAGCGGGTTTTTAATTTACCGTCTGCTTACCGGAATATATATATATATATATATATATATATATATATATATATATATATATATATATATACATATATATGTATATATATATCTTTATAAATATATATATATATATAGAGAGAGAGAGATAGATAGATAGATAGATAGATACACTGATAGGCTGACTGACAGACAAACAGATAGAGAGACAGACAGACAGACAGACAGACAGACAGACAGACAGACAGGCAGGCAGGCAGACAGATACGTGTGCGTGTGTGTAAGTGCGAGTATGTATGTGTCTATATACATGTATCCACGTGAGTGCTATTGTAGTTGCTAATATGTTGCTGTTATTTTGTATCTTGTTCCAAAATTGGACTCTGCTTCCCCCAACACCATCGATCTGTTGCAATTTTTGTAGGTCAGATTCTCCCCCCCCCCCCTCCACCCCCTCTCCATTTCTGCCTCCCCCACCCCCTCCCTCCTACGATTTGCGATGTGGCAAGGATCGTGACGTCATAGGTTGCTGAGCGTTTTATTTTTCCTTTGGTGATCTCCTTGGTCAATTGTGTAGAATATGCAAATGGCACCCGATAATTAATTATTCTTGTGTTTAATTTGATTTTTTTTTCTCGATTCAAAAGACAGTTGAGATGCGGGTTTTTTCTTTGTTTTGCTCTCTACTCTTATTACAATTCACTTATTTGGTGTTTGTTTGTTTTACTGGGTACTTATCCAGTTTTAGCCTGGGTCGTGTTTTCATTCTAAATGTTGACGTGTTTTCATTCAGGATATCTTAAGTCTGTTTAGTGTATTTTGTCTTTTTCCTCCTTTTCTTATTTTTCCTCTTCCTCCTATTCATCCTTTTCACTCGATTCCTCCTCGCCCTTCTCTTTGCCTTCCTCGTTTTGCCTTTCCTCTTCCTTCTATTTCACTCCTGCTTTCCCTCACCCTCTCCTGCTTTCCCTGCTCATCTCCGGATTCATCTCTCTCTCTCCTCCTCATCCTCATTCTCATTCTCCGCCTCCTCTTCCTCATCCTGCTCATCTACGTTGCTACACCACGTGTTTCCTCAGTGTTTATATGTATTGATTTCCACTCTTAATATTTGTTTTATCGTCATCACACGTTTCATCACTTTTGCCCATCCGATATCCTGTGTTATCATGCAAACATGCTCATGCACGCTCCGTCTGTCGTATTTTCTCGATTAATTGCTTGCTTTGTCATTTGCTCTTTTTCCTTTCTCCTTCCCTTCTCTTTCTCCTTCATTCTAGGACATATTTTCTCCTCTCTCTCATTCTCTCTCTCTCTCTCTCTCTCTCTCTCTCTCTCTCTCTCTCTCTCTCTCTCTCTCTCTCTCTCTCTCTCTCTCTCTCTCTCTCTCTCTCTCTCTCTCTCTCTCTCTCTCTCTCTCTCTCTCTCTCTCTCTCTCGCTCCTTCTCATTATTATCAGTTTCATCATCATTCTCTCTGTTGTGGTGGATAGTGTGATTGCAGTGTTTATGTCATAAATGTCTTGAATCTTAATGTCAGGCGCCGGTGTTGCAACATGCGCGCGAGGCTGACATACGCTCCAGTTTCGTTGTCTTCTCTCTCTCTCTCTCTCTCTCTCTCTCTCTCTCTCTCTCTCTCTCTCTCTCTCTCTCTCTCTCTCTCTCTCTCTCTCTCTCTCTCTCTCTCTCTCTCTCTCTCTCTCTCTCTCTCTCTCTCTCTCCCTCTCTCCCTCTCTCTTTCACACGCACACACACACACATACATACATACATACATACATACATACATACATACATACATACATACATACATACATACATACATACATACATACATACATACATACATACACACACACACACACACACACACACACACACACACACACACACACACACACACACACACACACACACACACACACACACACACACACACACACACAGAGATAGAGAGAGAGAGAGAGAGAGAGAGAGAGAGAGAGAGAGAGAGAGAGAGATAGAGAGAGAGAGAGAGAGAGAGAGAGAGAGAGAGAGAGAGAGAGAGAGAGAGAGAGAGAGAGAGAGAGAGAGAGAGAGAGAGAGAGAGAGAGAATGAGAGAGGTGCAAATCTGGCCAGTGTACCTCTCGTGTGTGTTTATTGTCGTCGCCAGAGTGTGACATAACCCATTTTCGGGTGGGGTGGATGGGGGCGGGGGAGGGGGCTGTTACTACCTGTGAGTGCCTCTTTCCTTACCATCTGTCTTCTTGCCCTCATTATCTGTCTTGCTTCTAGTCTGTGTTGTTGTTGTAGAAGAAGTAGTTTTTGTTGTTATTCCTTGTTATGTGTTTTTATTATTTCTACTTCTTGTATATATCCCATGTCTTTCTTTATGATTATTTTGAAGTTACTTTTTCCGTCTCTCTGTTTCTAGTATTATTGTATTTCCTCATGCCCTTTCCTCTAAGTTCATTCCTAATTTTTAATCCTCTCGGTGCGTTTTCATCTCCATTCGCAATTTCGGCGCCAGAGTGTGTAATATAGCCTGGGATGTTAACGGCGTCTCTTTTATGCAAATGATCTGTTTTCTTTTTTCTTTGTTCTTCTCTTCTTACCTGCTTTATTTATTTATATGTTTATTATTATTTGTTTGCTCTTTCTCATGTTGTTAAAGTTTTTTCTAATATGCCTTCGTATTATTTTTTTGCTTTTTCTTTCTAATTCTCCCTTCCTTTTTTTTATTTCTTCTTCTTTGCCATCCCATCTTCGTCCTATTCCTCTTCTTCCTCTCCTTCCGTTTTACTTCTTCTTCTTTCTTCACCTTCTTGTCATCTTTCTTTTCCTTCTTCTTCTTTTTCTTCTTCGTCTTCTTCTCCTTCCCTTCGCCTTCTTCTACTTCCTCTTTTTTTTCTTACTCCCATTCCTCTTTTTTCTTCGGTGTCCTCCTCCTCTTCCTCCTTCTCTTCTCCTCCTCCTCCTCTTCCTCCTTCTCTCCTCCTCCTCCTCTCCCTCCTCCTCCTCCTCCTCCTCCTCCTCCTCCTCCTCCTCCTCCTCCTCCCCCTTCTCCTCCTTCTCTCCTCCTCCTCCTCCTTCTCTCCTCCTCCTCCTCCTCCTCCTCCTCCTCCTCCTCCTCCCCCTCTCCCTCCTCCTCCCCCTCCCCCTCCCCCCTCCTCCTCCTCCTCCCTCCTCCCTCCTCCTCCTCCTCCCTCCTCCTCCCTCCTCCTCCTCCTCCTCCTCCTCCCTCCTCCTCCCTCCTCCTCCCTCCTCCTCCTCCTCCTTCCTCCTCCTCCTCCTCCTCCTCCTCCTCCTCCCTCCTCCTCCTCCTCCTCCCTCCTCCTCCTTACTCCTCCTGTTGCTCCTCCTCTGATCCCACCTTAGATCTCGCTGGAGGCCTCGTTACAAGGCAGGGCAGGGGCTGACAGGGCTGTGCAGGGTCTGGTAGGGGGCTATCAGGATGCGCAAGGGCTGGCAGGGCGCGCAGGGGCCGGTAGGATGTGCAGGGGCAGGCAGCGGCGGCTAGGGTGTAGAGGGCGAGGCAGCAGGAGTGTGTGTGGGCGCCGTGGTATGTGGATCCCTTCCCGACCTTCAGCGGTCTCGCCTACCATACCTCATGCCTCCAATAACTCTTGTTTTTGGTTCCCCTATTTCTTCTTCTTCTTCTTCTTCTTCTTCTTCTTCTTTCTATATTTGTGGCTCCACCTCCTCCTCCTCGCCCTCTCCTCGGCACCCCTCTTGGCACTGTGGCCTTCGCGAGTGCCACCGCTTCTGGCGCTGCTGCTGGTGTTGCTGTGATAACTGCTTCTCCAGCTGCTGCTTCGCGGTGTGCCTGTCCAAACATCGTCTTCTGACACTTCTTCTTCGTATTATTATCATTATTATTGTTGCTATTATTATTCGTCTTCTTCTTTTGTTTCTTCTTTTTTTTCTTGCTCCTCTTTTTTCGCGTACTTCTTGTTCTTCTTGTCTTTCTTATTTTATTTCTTCTTCCTTTTCTTCCCTTTCTCTTGTTTTCTTCTTCTTCTTCTTCTTCTTATTATTATTATTATTATTAGTTTCCTTTTTTTCTTTTGCTTCGTCTTCTCCTTCATCTTCTTCCGATCCCTTGATCACTCATCTACTTCTCTTTCTTTACGTTCTCTTCCTCCTCTTATTCCTCCTCCTCCTCCTCTTTCTCCTCCTCCTCCTCCTCCTCCTCTTCCTGCTCCTCTTCTTCCTCCTCCTCTTCTTCTTCCATCTCATCCTCCTCCTCCTCCTTCTTCTCCTCCTCCTCATTCACTCCTTTGCCTTCTCTCTCCTTTCTCTTTGGTTTGACATTTTTTATTATTTGTTTTATCCATTCCCTCCCATCCATCTTTCGAATGTTCGCGATTGTTTACTCTTTCGTGCCTTTCTATTGAGCGAGATGTGTGTGTTTTTTGTGTGCATATGTGTGTGTGTGTGTGTGTGTGTGTGTGTGTGTGTATGTGTGTGTGTGTGTGTGTGTGTGCGTGTGTGTGTGTGTGTGTGTGTGTGTGTGTGTGTGTGTGTGTGTGTGTGTGTGTGTGTGTGTGTGTGTGTGTGTGTGTGTGTGTGTGTGTGTGTGTGTGTGTGTGTGTGTGTGTGTGTGTGTGTGTGTGTGTGTGAGGACGTCTGTGCCTGTGCATGTGCCCCTCCCTGCGCCCGTACATCAGCCGAAGTGTTAGGGCGCTCAGGTGAAAAGGGTGAGGACGGAAGTGCGTCATGGGCATCGCGGCGTCGAGGAAGGAGTGGCCGCGCCCCAGGGATCACCCCCCCCCCTCCTCCTCCTCTCCCCTCCCTTTTTCGTATCCTTTGACTTTTTTCCTTTCTTTTTTTTCTTTCATTCCATCTCTCTTCCTCAGGTTGTTATTAATTTTCTCATCCCATTCTCGTTTTTAATTTATTTTCTTTCGCTCTTTTTTTCAGTCTTTCCTTTGTCTTCTTTTTTTTTATTCCATTTATTATTTTACTCCATTTCTTTTGTCTCAGTCTATTTATCTTTCTCTTTACTTTGTTTCTTAAACTTAATTTATTTATTGCTTTATCTTCATATTCCTCTGTGTTTCTTCCTTTTGTTTGTTCAAATTTTGTTTTAATTATGTTCTCGTTAGTCCTTCTCTTGCTCATTTTCCTCATCATTATTTTTATCATCATCATCATCGTTATCATTATCATTATCATCATCATCATCATCATCATCATCATCATCATCATCATCATCATCATCATCATCATCATCAACACCATCATCATCATCACCATCATCATCATCATCATCATCATCACCATCACCACCACCATCACCTTTCCCCTCTATTCTACCGCGGTTTTATGAGACGAGGCCTGTGACTGGATGTAACTTACAGACAGACAGGTGGCGTTGAGTGGTTCGCTAACTGTCTTTGAGTGTCTTGTCTCAAAACAAGGTATTGATTGCGAGTGCTGACACTG
>NW_028234416.1:6854441-6874441 GCF_977035675.1 Penaeus japonicus | reverse complement strand
CACACACACACACACACACACACACACACACACACACACACACACACACACACATATATATATATATATATATATATATATATATATATAGCCTATATAATGTATATAACATATATATATATATATATATATATATATATATATATATATATATATATATAATTATATACATTATATATATATTATATAATGTATATACATATATATGTATATATATATATATATATATATATATATATATTTATATATAATGTATATATACACACACACACACACACACACACACACACACACACACACACACACACACACACACACACACAACACACACACACACACACACACACACACACACACACACACACACACACACACACACACACACACACACACACACACACACACACACACACACACACACACACACACACACACACACACACACACACACACACACACACACACACACACACACACACCTGCACCTGCACACACGCACACACATATATAAGTATGTATATTTGTACATTCCCTCTTCTTTGTTTGTTTCTTTTGGCTTTAACCATTTAACGGCATTTCTCTGCGTATCTCTCGTCTTTCTCATCCTTACCATAACACCTGTCACTTTCTCCTCCTCGCCCCACAAACACGGTCGTTGGGTCAGCGCGGCGCACCTTTTGCCACAACTTCCGAAGGCGAGTGTTCCGCGCCCTCTCCAGCCTCGCCCCTCTCTCCCCTCTCTCCCCTCTCCGTTCCTCGGGACCAGTCGGCTAGACCTAAATGCCAATAAGGTGTGCCGGGCTGGAGCTTCACAGGTGGCACTGGGACCCGCCTGCTGTGTGGGTGGGCCGCAGTGGGCGTGAATGTATTCGCGGTGATCACAGGATTATTGACTGTGATTGAGCTTGCCACCAAGAAAAGTTGCATAGGGGGAATTGCAAGACCCGTCGCGGAGGGAAAGGGGTTAGGCCTACGTTCCAGTGATTGTTGTTTGGCTTGGCATTGCAAAGGTTACTAAGGTGGAGGGAGGTGCCAAGCCGAAGGGAGAAGGTGCCAACTGCCAAGGTGGGAAGGGAAGAGAGGGCCAGCTCGTAAACAATGGCGGTGGCATCAGTCACCAAGCAGTGGTCGTGTTCAAGGTCCGTGTTAGTTTTGGAGCAACATCCGGCATTTGTTGGTGCACACATTCTTGCGAACACGCACACACACGCAAAAGCACACGGGATACCGCGGGGTCTGGGTTGCGTGCGTGCGTGCATTCATGCGTGTATTTGTATCCCTGAGTGTCCGTGTGTAAAAGCATTCAATATGAAGCGAGTTCGTGTCTGTGGTTGTGTTAACATGTTCCAGACTGTGACAACCTCCTCCCCTCCTGTTGCAACCCCTTCTCCCTCCCTCCCCCACTGACGGGACCGGTACCAGGAGCTGGTCCCGAGGCTGGCCGGTTTCACACCTCGCTTGGGCGCCGCTCGCGCTCGGGATTGCAGGATACGGGGCTGGGGACGGGGGGCGGGGGAAGGAGGGGGGAGGGAGGGAAGGAGAGAGCGAGAGAGGAAGAAAGAAAAAGAGAAAGGGAGATAAAGGAAGTGAGAAGGTTAATGGTGAAAGAGAAAAGACGGATTGAAGGTTGGAGAAGAATGAAAGAAAAGAAAATAGGCAAATGAAGAAATATGAATAAGTGGGGGATACATGTGGAATTATGAAACGTAAACACGATTTAGCAAGTTAAAGAAAAACGAAGGATGAACGGAAGGAAATGAACATTGTGGTCATAAGAACTAACCACAATGAATGCAACGGACGTAAACAAAATAAAGAAAGATCAGAAATCCCATGTAGGTTAAAGCAAGATAGATAACGTTGAGTTTAGTGTTTGGGATCAAAGGATACTTGAAGAGACGGGGATAGAGAAGTAGAGGGGGCGGGGATAGAGGGGCAGAGGGGGCGGGGATAGAGGGGTAGAGGGATAGGGGGCGTGGGAGAATGCCAAGTGAGTCGAGATTGAAGGAGAAGAAGAGGGGCATCGGTGGCCTCTGATCTGAAGTGGCGGAGGGTTATGGTTTGTCTTGGCTGGATAACGGGGCGTTCTGTTGGCTCGGAGGAGGGACCTGTTTAGGGCCAGATCGGGGAGGGTTAAGGAGGGAGTCTTTAAGGAGGAGGAGGGGGTGGGGAGTTAAAAGGAGAGAGAGACACGGAGGCGCAGATGGCTCCCTAGACAAGGGTCAGTGTCGCTCTCGTCCCGTATGACAGCCACACTTCCGACTGCAATCCAGTTAAAAGAAAACTTCGTTACTCCCCGACAGGAGAGAGGCAGAGACAGAATGCGAGAAAGAGGGGGAAGGCAAAGGCAGAAATTGAGGGCGCGTTTAGGGAATTTATATCAAAGGCAGACGTCGAGAGAATTCGAAAAAAGCAGGGAAAAAATAAAGAAGAGAGAGGGTAAAATGAAGATGCAGAGGTACGGAATAGAACAAAGGCAGACAGAAAAACAAACAGAGACAATGGATGCCACACGCAAAAAAAATAAAATAAAAACAGACTACAGAGACGAAATGGCACAGAGGCAGACGGACAGACAGGCAGACAGAAGCAGAGAATTATATATAAATAAACAGATAGATACGAAGAATAACGCAAAGACCGACCGATAGACAAACAGACAGACAGGCAAAGACAAAAAATAACAGATAGGCAGACAGACAGAGCAGAAAATTACAAAGGAACAGACAGACAGAGGTAGAAAGTGACAGATAGACAGAAACGGACAGACAGGTAGTGAATAAAAAAAAGAAAAGAAAAGAAAAAAAAAAGACAGAGCAAAGAAAACACGGAATGAGCATCGGCCGAGCCCAGTGAAGGGAAGGAGGCGAAGGAAGGAAGAGGGTTTAAAGGAAGGTTGTTACGGGGGGGGGGGGGGGGGCGGATTTAAGGGGACGTTCAAAGGGGAGGGATATAAGGGGAAAGAGGGGGGGATGGCTGGGGAGCCTGGGGTAGTGAGGGATATCGGGATCGAAGTGGCTGACGCGGGGGTGGGGGGGGAGTGGAAGGCGGAAGGGGAGGCGCTCTCGAGGGGATGAAGGGAGATACGGGAGGGGTAAGTGGAAAGGAGGGGGTGGGGGGCGTGGCGGAGGAGAGGAAGAGAGGGAGAGGCGTGGCAGAAGGGAGGAAGAGGGAGAGGCATAGATGAGGGGAGGAGGAAGAGAGCGGGGCGTGGTAAAGGGAGGAAGAGGGAGCAGAAGAGAGGAAGAGGGAGAGGCATAGATGAGGTGAGGAGGAAGAGAGCGGGGCGTGGTAAAGGTAGGAAGAGGGAGAGGCGTGGCAGAGGGGAGGAAGAGAGAAAGAAGCATGACAGAGGAGAGGAAGAGGGAGAGAGGCGTGGCAGAGGGGAGGAATAGTGCGAATAAGAGAGAGAGAGGCATGGCAGAAGAGAGGAAGAGAGGGTGAGGCGTGGCAGAGGGGAGGAATAGTGCGAATAAGAGAGAGAGAGGCATGGCAGAAGAGAGGAAGAGAGGGTGAGGCGTGGCAGAGGGGAGGAAAAGCGAGGAAGTTGGATAGGCGTGGCAGAAGGGAGGAAGAGAAAGAGAGGCGTGGCGGAGGAGAGGAAGAGAGGGAGAGGCGTGGCAGAAGGGAGGAAGAGGGAGAGGCATAGGTGAGGGGAGGAGGAAGAGAGCGGGGCGTGGTAAAGGGAGGAAGAGGGAGAGGCATAGATGAGGTGAGGAGGAAGAGAGCGGGGCGTGGTAAAGGGAGGAAGAGGGAGAGGCGTGGCAGAGGGGAGAAAGAGGGAGATGCATAGATGAGGGGAGGAGGAAGAGAGCGGGGCGTGGTAAAGGGAGGAATAGTGCGAGGCGTGGCAGAGGGGAGGAAGAGGAGTTCTAAGGAGGGGAAAAAGAAAAGGCAAAGGGAAGAGGAATAAATTGCTTGAGTGGCGAGACCGAATGACAGAAGGGAGAGATGGAAAGAACAGAATGAAAGCGATGGAAGAGGGAAGGAGGGAGGAAGGACGATACGGAGCTATTTTAGTGAGGGCGCGGCGGTGCTATGCTCTTTCTTCTCTTCTCTCTTCTCTTCTCTTCCTCATTATTCTCTTTGTCTCTCTTCTCTTTTTTATTCTCTACTCTTCGTTTCTTTTCTCTTTTTTTTCTTTGCTCTCCTTCTCTCTTCTACTCTCTCTCTCTCTCTCCTCTCTCTCTCTCTCTCTCTCTCTCTCTCTCTCTCTCTCTCTCTCTCTCTCTCTCTCTCTCTCTCTCTCTCTCTCCACCTCTCTCTCCCTCTCTCTCCTTCATTTCCCTTTTTCTCCCGAAGTCCCTCCCTCTCCCTTCCTTCCTTCCTCCACCTCCCTACCCCCTCTCCCCCCCCCCTCAAAGTACTCTATCATGGTTTGCACTGTGCTGACGTCCGCGTCGGCGGCAGGGGAAAGGTATGGTGATTTAGGCCTAGGAAGCGCTCGGCTTCAGGTAGGCCTCAGGACGTGTACTGATCCTCGGAGCCACGCGAACCTTCCTCTTCCCGTCATTCCCGATGAGCCTCGGTCATGCTCGGACCTCCCACGCTGTCCCTTTCTGCCTTCGCTTTTCTTTTCCGTTGTTGTTTTTTCTCTTCTCTTTCTAAGAGTTTGCACACTTTCAACTGCTTCTCCAGTCCCTCATTTTCCCCTGCTCCTTCTCTTTCTTCTCTCTGTTCTCTTACTGTTCTTACCCCTCTTCTTTCTCCCTTTATTATTCCTCTTCTTTGTCCTCCTCTTTCTTCTCCCTTTTCTTCTTCTTTTTATTCTTCTTCTTCTTCCTCACCCCCTCCTTGGACACCACGGAGTAGACTCCCCATGTGTGTGGGAGATGCCGACAATATTGACCGCAGAGATCGATAGATTTGGAAAGATCTATAAAGATGCTGCCTTCTGCATATCCACAGTGGCAGGTAAGAAGACAAGGAACGCAAAAAATATATATATAAGAGAAGAAAGACGAAAAAGAGAAAGAGAGACGGCGAGGGAGATAAGGGAAGTGAAGAAGCAGGAGGACAGGAAGGAAGACGAACCTGGATTATCCCGCCTCCTCGAAAGACTTCCGGCATCGTTTGATAGGCTTCCCTTTCTTCCTGTCAAACCGATGTCTTGGATGCTCACGATATGCCGATAATGCAGGAAACGAGATAATGCAAAGCGGAGGTTGTGTCATAAAGGATGGGATAACCTGAGATACGTGATAGGGATGAGATTGCAGATAACTTGCAAGAATAGAACATTGGAAAAGAAAAAGCATGGTTATAGGAGTATTATCTATATATAGAAACATATAGGATTGATTTGAGTAATTGACTATAACTTTGGATATAACGCGTGAGAAAACGACTTATGAATGCACAGACCAAGGATGTTGCAGATGTCACGAGAAATAACGAAAAAGGATCCGACCTCGATTAATCCAAAGGGCAGGAGGTTAAATTGCAGAGTCCGTTGCGTGTCGCGGTGACATGATAATACGTGATAATGTACCCAAAGGCGGGATCGATTTTTTTTTCTTCAATTTTCCTTTTTTTTCTTTTTTTTTCTTTTTTTGGGCTTTGGCTTTGTTATTTCTGATCGATATTCACGGTTGGATGCTGACTCGATTATTTTCGGTTTCGGTTTCTTTTGCTTTGTTATCTGTTAGTATTATTATCTTTCATTGATTTTCGTTCTGTGTCGCACTTGTCTGCCACGTTGGCACGCGGTCCGAGGATCGTTAAGAGGAAAGCTTCTTGATGGGAGGGCGAAAGAAGGCTGATATTTTGAAAGGGCTTTCAATACCCGTTTTTTGCAAGTTGCAAGGAGAGGAGAAGAGAGCAAGGGAAGAAAATGGCCTAAAGGGAAATTAGATATTTACAACAGATTGGCATTGAAATAGATTTCTCAGTAGTCATATACTTCCTATCGGGTTGAAAGCTCTCTTTCTGTTCTTCGCCCTCTATTTGTTGTTCAATTTCTCTATTTATCTCCCCCCCCCCCTCTCTCTCTCTCTCTCTCTCTCTCTCTCTCTCTCTCTCTCTCTCTCTCTCTCTCTCTCTCTCTCTCTCTCTCTCTCTCTCTCTCTCTCTCTCTCTCTCTCTCTCTCTCTCTCTCCCTCCCTTCCTCCCTCCCTCCCCCTCTCTCTCTATCTATCTATCTATCTGTCTCTCTCTCTCGCTATCGTTCCACCACCCATGACATAAACTCATAACGCGAATATTTATCCATACACGTACCTTCTGCATTATCAAGACATAAAGCATGTGTTAAAGTGTGGCGTCATGCGACCGGTGTCTCATGGCGCATCCTCCCCATGCTTGTCTTCCTGTGTGTGTGTGTGTGGGCTGGGGAGGAGGGGGAGGAGGAGGGGGGAGGAAGAGGGGGGAGGAGGAGGGGGGAGGGGGAGGAGGGGATTGCTTCGAGAGTCTCCTTGGTTTACTCTCCCTGTTGACTTGCAGACACTCGACTTAAGGTTCCTTGTTTTCTTCAGAGGAAACTGGGTGAGGGCGGTGGGTTTTCTATCTCTTTTCTTTAAATAATATTGTGTCGTCTTGTTCCTCTGCTTCTTCTTATTCTTCTTCATCATTATCTTTCTCCTCCTACTCCCTCCTCCTCCTCCTGCTCGTCCTCCTCCTCTTTTTTTTCTTGTTCATTTTTTTCTCCTTCATTTTCTGCTTCTTCTTTTATTTTAAGATATTTATATTTGCTTTTCTCAAAAAATATGTTCTGTTTCCTTGTGTAGATGTTAGCGTTATTTTATCATTGCTTTTATATCCTTTTACCAGTAATGATGCGTTTGCTTCTGTAATTTTGTTTTGAATTTATGCAGCCTATGACGAAGAGAAAAATATTTATATACAGTATATTCAAATGATAGTCATAATAATGATAATGAAAATAACGATGATGATTATTATAATAATAATGTTGATATAGATACAAATGTTATGAAAGAGGAAAGATAATGCTCTTGGTGCGGCAGATCACCTTCGCAAGAACAACAGCCAGGAATGCCTGAGTCACGAGGCTGAGCAGAAGCAGGTGTGCATGTCAATGCATGATACTTGACTCCCTCCTGATTTGAGGGTGATAAATGCTAAATTTCTCCCCTTCCTCTCTTCTCCCTCTTACGCACTTGCTTACTCCCCCTCCTCCCCTCCTGTCCCTCCTTTCCCCTTCTTCCTTGGACCACATCCTCTCTTCTCCCGTCCTTACCTCCTCCTCTCTTCCTCTCTTCTCTCCCTCTTTCCTTTACTCACCTCACCCACTCCCTTCCTCTTTTCTCCCTTTACCTATTATTGTTGTAATGCTCTTATCATCTTCATCTTCATCTTCACTATCATCATCATCATCATCATCACCATCACCATCACCACCATCATCATCATCATCATCACCACCACCACCATCATCAACATCATCATCATCATCATCATCATCATCATCATCATCATCATCATCATCACCACCATCATCATCAACATCATCATCATCATCATCATCATCATCATCATCATCATCATGCCATCGTTATTATCATTATCCGTATTCTCCTCCTAGCAAATTGATTAAGGCACTGAACCTGCCAGTGGCATTTCCTTTGAACTCAAACCCTAACTTGCAAAGCCTAAACGGATCCGTGACCCCCCCTTCCCCTTCCCCCTCCCCCTCGTCCCCCTCCCCCCATCCCCTGCCCCTCGTACCCCTGGGCTCGCTAATTCAGATATTGGCTGCGTTAATGCTCCTCCTTCCGTGCTCGAATGCGGTCGGCTCGCCCTCTCTCGCCTCTCGGTGTCGACTGTGCATGTGTGGATGTAGGCCTATGTGTGGATGTGTGTTTGTGAGGTACGTGCGTGTGTGCGTGTGTGTGTGTCTGTGTCTGTTTGTTTGAGTGTGTTTGTACATATTTATATACTATTTATAAATACATAGACACACACACACACACACACACACACACGCACACACACACACACACACACACACACACATATATATATATATATATATATATATATATATATATATATATATATATGAATATATAGATATATAAATATTGATATTAATGAAAAAAATATTATCACCATTTTTATTGGTAGTTTTTTTTTCTATTGCAATTATATTTTATTTTTTGTGATGATGATGATGATGATTAAAATCATCTCGTAATTTTGCTGTCATAGTTGAGGCTGTTTCTGACGCCATTAACATTATCATCTCCATCCCCGCTATCATGACCAAGATTGATCTTTGATATTCCTTCGCAAATGTTAGCGAAGTCGGCACTCCCCTGCCCTGTCCTCGTCGCTCATCGCTTCAACGAAGTCATTAGCGACATCTGCGCCGGCGCAACGCCCAGCCGCTCGCCCTGGCACTCTCCTTTGCGCTCTCCTTTGCGCTCGCTCTCACATTCTCTCTCTCTCTCCCTCTCTCTCTCTCTCTCTCTCTCTCTCTCTCTCTCTCTCTCTCTCTCTCTCTCTCTCTCTCTCTCTCTCTCTCTCTCTCTCTCTCTCTCTCTCTCTCTCTCTCTCTCTCTCTCTCTCTCTCTCTCTCTCTCTCTCTCTCTCTCTCTCTCTCTCTCTCTCTCTCTCTCTCTCTCACTCTCTCTCTTTCTTTTTCTCTCGCTCTCTCTATTTCCGTTTATGCAGTTATGTGTATCACAAGCAGAACAGCAGCTAGGAGTAGAATTTTTTTTAAATACATAGAACAAATGTAATAATAGCATTAAAAAGGATAGATAAATAAAAAATTGATAAAAGAAAAGAAAAGTAAGATAGACAAAATAAAAGTTCGAGCCATGATGATATTAAAGAACAGGGAACGTGCAATGGCGGGTTGCATTGCATTCTTGTTTTACATAAAAAACAGTTTTCAATTCTCTCCACTAAAAGTTTCGTTATCGCGGTTCATTGGCTTTAATTCAGTTTTTTTTGCCTAGTTAATTCTGCTCTGCTCTGGCGTTTGTTTTTTTCTTGCTTTAACTCTTTTTTTTATTTATTCATTTTCTCTTTTCATTCTTATTTTTGGGGATGTTTAAAACCTTCCTTTGTCTCTTATTTGTGTTTCTTGTCTGAATTTTTTAAATGTATATATATATTTTTTTATAATTTTTTCTCTTTCTTCTTCATTCTTGTTCTTTTTCTCTTTTTTTTTCCTATTCTTATTCTAAGTCTTCCTTTGGTCTTGCTTCTTTTTTTTTCTTTTCTTTTTTTTTATCCGTGGAATGTCCGGCGTCGGAGGGAGCGGCGGTGCGGGTTGCGTAATACGTGTGTAGAATAGAACAAAAAAACAAAAAACGATATTGCAACGATATGCAAGGGAAACTGTTGCAGCGTGCAGTCTCATCGGGGATTGCTGGTCATGGTTAGGAATCCGGGGACACAAAAATCGAGGGTTTGAAAGTTTATGAGAAGGACACTTTGCAGCGGGTCCTTGCCTCTCGTCAAGCAGGGTCTTTGTCTGCTGTGATGACGAAGGGGTGTGTATTTGTTTGTTTGTGCGTGTTTAGCTTTTTTGTGCGTTTATAGATTTTTTGTTGTGTTATGAAGTGTAAAAGTCAGTCTAGATATTCACACGAAATAGGTTTACATATACATAAATGTTTAGATATAAACGTTTGTGTGTGTGTTTGTTTGTGTGTGTGTGTGTGTGTGTGTGTGTGTGTGTGTGTGTGTGTGTGTGTGTGTGTGTTGTAGCAATTCACTTGAGTACACCTTTTTCGAGCCAAAATGACATTTTTTGCCAAGAGTAACACTCATATTCAACTTCCACGAAAGTTTGTCCCTCGTTTTCTTTCATGGCGCCCTTTAACACAAATTCCCCCTTCCAAGGAACTCCTGAGGAATGTTTGGGGAATCCTTAAAGTTTGGGGAACTCCGATGGCCAAACACGGGCTTAGGCGCTCCTTTTCCTACTCTCTCTCTCTCTCTCTCTCTCTCTCTCTCTCTCTCTCTCTCTCTCTCTCTCTCTCTCTCTCTCTCTCTCTCTCTCTCTCTCTCTCCTCTCTCTTCTCTCTCTCTCTTCTCTCTCTCTCCCCTCTCTCTCTCTCTCCTCTATTTCTCTCTCTCTCTCTCTCTCTCCTCTCTTTCTCTCTCTCTCTCTCTCTCTCTCTCTCTCTCTCTCCTCTCTTTCTCTCTCTCTCTCTCCTCTCTTCTCTCTCTCTCTCTCTCTCTCTCCTCTCTTTCTCTCTCTCTCTCTCTCTCCTCTTTCTCCTCTCTCTCTCTTTCTCTCTTCTCTCTCTCTCTCTCTCTCTCTCCTCTCACTCTCTCTCTCTCCTCCCTCTCTCTCTCTCCCTCCTTCTCTCTCTCCCTCTCTCTCTCTCCCTCTCTTTCCTCCTCTCTCTCCTCCTCCTTCCTCCTCTCCCCCTCCTCCTTACCTCTCTCTTCTCTCTCTTCTCTCTCTCTCTCTCTCTCTCTCTCTCTCTTCTCTCCCTCCTCCCCTCTTCTCTCTCTCTCTCTCTCTCTTCTCTCTCTCTCCCTCCCTCTCCCTCCCTCCCTCCCTCCCTCCCTCTCCCTCCCTCCCCTCCTCCCTCCCCTTCCCTCCTTCCCTCTCTTCCCTCTCCCTCTCTCCCTCTCTCCCTCCCTCCCCTTTTCCCTCCTTCCCTCCTTCCCTCCTTCCCTCTCCCTCCCTCCCTCCCTTTTTCTGCCATGGTATATTTTACACCCACACACCTGCGCGCCCACACGCCCACAACGCCCACACACTTTCACACCCACACACTTGGCAATTAGAGCTTCGCCCCAAGACACTAACGGGTAAACATTCCTTCGGGTCGCTGCAGACAACCAAGTTTTCCCTCCCCCTTCGCCTCCCTCTCCCCTCCTTCTCTCCTCCCTCACCCCTCCCTCTCCCCTTTCTCTCTCCTCCCTCACCCCTCCCATTCGCCTCCCTATCCCCTCCTTCTCCCCTCCCTCTACCCTCCTTCTCTCCTCCCTCACCCCTCCCTCTTACCTCCTCCTTACCTCTCACCTCCTTGCTCCTCATAATTCTTCACCTCCTTGTCCTTGTCTCTTCCTCCTCCTCCTCCGCTTATTACTACTACTACTACTACTACTACAACTACTAGTACTACTGCTGCTTCTACTAGTACTACTATTACTTTAATAGTACTACTATTACTCTAATAGTACTACTATTGCTACTAGTACTACTATTGCTACTAGTATTACTATTACTACTACTACTACTACTACTACTACTACTACTACTACTACTACTACTACTACTACCACTACTACTACTACTCCTGAACCTACTCCTACTCTTCCCACTACTTCCTCTCCTTTCACTCTTTTCTCTCCTCCCCCTCCTCGTCCTCTCCTCTCTATCATCCCATGCCCTTTCTTCTTCCTATCCTCTCCTCCCGTTTCCCTCTTCCTCTCCCTCTCCTCATGTCCCTCCTTCTTACCCTCCCCCACCCCCCATTTTCCTCCTACTCTCTCTCTCTCGTTCTCTCTCTCACACACACACACTCACTCTCTCTCTCTCTCACACTCTCACACTCACTCTCTCTCTCACACTCACACACTCTCACTCTCTCACACACACACACACACACACACACACACACACACACACACACACACACCACATGCCCCTCCACCCCTTCCTCCCCCCTCCCATCCCTCCAATTTCGACTATATCTATCATATTATTAATTTCTTATTAGATTTTTTATTATTATTTTTTACCCCTGTTCCTATTTCGTCTCCTACATCCGGCATTCACTTTGCACGGAGAAGCGATATGAGAAAATTCATAATAGAGAAAATATACGATAGGGAAGCAGACAAGAGATGGGGAGAAGACGAAAAGAATGAGTGAGGAGTTTGGATAAACGAGTGTGAGAGCGAAGAACCGATAAACAGATGAATAGACAAATAGACAAATTAGATTAATGATGATGAAAAAAACAATCAAACTCAACGATAAAGCAAGCAAGGACACAAGCGAAAGCACAATCTGCATTATGTCATCCCTGTCCCTCCCCTCCCCGCACCCCCCCCCCCCAATCTCTCACTCTCCCTCACTCAGCATCACACCCGGATGCTCGTATCGGCGGCACCTCATTATCTTCCAAACACACTCTTCGTCTCTCATTTATCGTCGATTTTCTTCGTTCTTCTCTCTCGCGTCTCAGATTTTCCCTTCTCGATCCTCTATTTCTGATTGATTTTGTGGTTCGACGTCTTGCCTGATTTCTTTGTCGATTGGAACGATTCTCTTGGGAGCGAGAGGATGATTATGACCTTGTCCTCGAACGTGACGGACCGGAAGTGACGTGTTGCCGCAAGTAGCAAGCAGGTGTGCGTGTCCTCCCCTTCCCCTTCCTCTCTCTTCTCCCCCTTCCATGGAATGTTGTGGAAGTATAGGGCTTCATTGCACCCCTTCCCCCCCTCCTCCCTGCCATTCCCCCGGAGTCTCTTTTCTTCTTTTTGTTTCTCTTCTTTCTTCTTGTTCTTCGTTTTGTTTTTCTTCTTCTATATCTTCTTCTTTCTTTTCTTTTCTTCTTTATATTCAATTTATTTTATTTCTCTTCTTCCTCTCTTCTCTATCCTTTTGTGCATTCCTATCATATTTATACTACTTTCACTAGGATTCTCTCTCTCTCCCTCTCTCTCCAACCCTCTCTTTATTTCTTTCTTGCTTTCTTTGTCTTTCTCTTCCCTTCTCTCGGTGTCTCCCGCTCCCTCTCCTTCGTGCCGTCTCCAACTCTCTCCCCCCCTCTCTTCTCTTAAATCCTGCACCTTTCTTCTCATTTCTCTTTCCGTCCCTCCAATCCCGCCCCTCTTCCCTTCCCTTCCCTCCCCTCCAGCCCACTCCTCTTCCCCCACCGCTTCCCCCCCTACCCCTTACCGCTCCCTTCCCTTCCCCTCCAGCCCACCCCTCTTACCCCACCTCCCTACCCCTCCTCCCCTCCCCTGCCCTGCCTCCTCCACCACCCGCATGTACTGTGCCTTAATTCATGCTCTTATTAAGACCAGACGTTATTTCATGGTCACGTGATCACGCAGTATGCTATGCATGTACGTTTTTATGTACGCGTATGCGAGTGCGGGCTGTGTATGTATGTGTGTGTGTTTGTTTGTTTGTTTGTGAGTTTGTGTGAATACCTGTGTGTATTTCCGCCATATGTTTTCACGTGTGCATATGCGCATGTGTGTGTGTGTGTGTGTGTGTGTGTGTGTGTGTGTGTGTGTGTGTGTGTGTGTGTGTGTGTGTGTGTGTTCATGTATGTATGCGTTTGTATGCGTGTACATGTGAATGAAGCCCTTGAGGCTTATGTATACAGCTCGCCTAATCCTCTTTATATCTGATATTAATGCGAAGGGATGAGAAGGGAGGGGAGGAAAAAGAAGGAAGAGGATGTGAAGAAGGAGGGAGAAAAAAGTAATCTGGCGGCGAAAAGAAGAACAAGTAAATCGATAATAAGAAACAGAACAGAGCAACATCTCGATAACGGAAGGGTAATAGGAATGACATGGAAATAAAAAGTGAAATATAGAACAGCAAGACTGCAAAATATATTAGAATTAGAAGGGTCTTGAAGAAAAAATATAGCGTAGGAAAATCAGAATAAAGTAGCAATGAAGAAGATATATAACGTAGGAAAATCAAGAGGAAAGTAACAATGGAACACGAAGACATGAGCCGAGTTAGAGATTGACATGATCAGCGTGGCGTGAGATGATTATTTTAAATTGGTATTTAGATGCTGGCAGCTGAGCGCGAACAGCACTTGGACACGTCTGTGGCTCTTCCGCCGTCCGTTAACGGCTGAAGTTACGTGACTCAGGGAACGCGGGAGGTGTGACGTCACGGGAGTGGGGGGGGGGGATTTACCTCGGCTGTCTCTCTTTCTGTTTTGCTTGCTCGTTGTCTCTCTCTCTTTCTTTTTGTGTCTATGTCTGTTGCTCGTTGTTGTCGTTTGTGGTTTCTCTCTTTTCTTTTTTTTCATCTCTGTCTCTGTCTTTCCTCTGTTCTCTATTTTATCTTTTTCTTCTCTCTTCTCTCTTCTCTCCATCATACAAAACATAACAATATAAAGCTGAAGATGGGGAATAGAGCAGAACACTAGAGAATGGCTTGTATGGATGCAAGTTTGGGGAGGGGGGGAGGGCGACGGGGGTGAGAAGGTTATAAATATAAAGAGAGAGAAAGAGAAAAAGAGAAAGAGAAAGAGAAAGAAAAAGAGAGAGAGGGAGGGAGGGAGATAGATTACGAGTACGTCAGAGGGAGAAGGAGTTTATCTGACGATGTTGGTGGAAAGAGGAGGTTGTAGGGGGGGGGCGAGGTGAGGACACGGTTTATATGTCTCACTGATGACGTCATCAGACAATTACCATTACGTCCAGGTTGAGTGAAGGACCATCTGTCGCCCCCCTCCCCCTCCCCCTCTTCCCCGTCTTCGGTCAGGTTCTTACATTCACCTGCGTTGCTGTTTTAGGATTGATTTGTTTATCTGCTGTACACACACACACATGTGTGTATATATATAAATATATATATATATATACAGTATATATATATTTTATGTATTTATCTATTTATTTATTTTTATTTATTTATTCATTTATTTATATATGTTTATATATGTTTATATATGTTTATATGTATATATTTATTTATATGTATGTATATATATATATATATATATATATATATATATATTTATATATATATATATATTTTGTTGTGTGTTGTGTGTGTGTGTTGTGTGTGTGTGTGTGTGTGTGTGTGTGTGTGTGTGTGTGTGTGTGGTGTGGGTGTGTGTGGGTGGGGTGGGTGGGTGGGTGTGGTGGTGTTAATGGGGATATATATATATATATATATATATATATATATATATATATATATATATATATATATATATTTATTTATTTATATTCATATTCATATTTTATATGAATATGCACATATAATGATAATGGGGATGAAATTGCAGATGATGCCACATCGCTGGCAAAGAAGAGGCAGAGGGAGAGAGAAAGCCATGGTGTTGTGTGACGCAGAACATTTGAATACTATAAAAGTCGACTAAAGTTTTCTTCCAAGTTTTTTATGTGAAGTTGTCCCACAGTTGAGACAGAATGGCGTTTTTATGTTCCGTCTTTAAGTCTCTATGTTATTGCTATGTTCTATTTCCTTTTTTATTGTTTTTTTCTTCTTGCGACTGACTATCATTATTATTATTTTTTAATCAGACGAAATCACGGTTATATATATATATATTTAGATATATATATATCTATATATGTATATATATATATATATATATATATACTTATATATAATATATATTATATATATGTATATGTATATATATATATATATTATTTATCTGTTTTATTATGTAATATAATCTTTGTGTTAGAGTTTTTAAATTTGATTTATAGTTATTAACTCCTATTACATATTTTTTTACTTCACTGTTTTTTTGTTTTGTTTTTCTCCCCTCCCCCCTTTGATATCTTGTACATGGACCGGAAGCTTCTGGCAACAACATCCCTTCAAGTGCCGGAAACCTCTGGTGGCATCGTTCCTGCCACCAGAGAGAGAGAGCTAGAGCGAGAGCGAGAGATAGAGCGAGAGCGAGAGATAGAGCGGGAGCGAGAAACAGATAGAGGGCGATAGAGAGAGAAAGCGGGAACTAGAGATTGCGAAATTGAGAGAGAGAGAGAGAGAGAGAGAGAGAGAGAGAGAGAGAGAGAGAGAGAGAGAGAGAGAGAGAGAGAGAGAGAGAGAGAGAGAGACGTGATATGTGGCACTCCTGGTGGGGCAGATCGAGGGGGTAGGGCTGGCCATATCGTGGCAGGGGGGAATTGGTAGGCGACACCGAGTGGCACAGAGGCTTGAGGATTAAGTTGTAGGCTGTGGTAGTGTGGTATTGCTGTTTATACTGTAGTAATTGTAGCAGTGTGGCTGGCGGCTGTTCCAAAGGGGGGAGGGTGTTTGGGCATCGACTTGAGTTGCGGGGGGGGGGGGCTTCCGTGGCACCGGCGGGAGCTTCGTGTGGCATTCAGGCCTGGCACTGATATGGCGTGCGGACCTCTGGCACTCCTCTTTGAAGATATGGCTCGTGTAACGGAACCAGTCTTCCTCTCTTTCTCTCTCTCTCTCTCTCTCTCTCTCTCTCTCTCTCTCTCTCTCTCTCTCTCTCTCTCTCTTTCTCTCTCTCTCTCTCTCTCTCTCTCTCTCTCTCTCTCTCTCTCTCTCTCTCTCTCTCTCTCTCTCTCTCTCTCTCTCTCTGTCTCTGTCTTATATTTTTCCTTTACTTTCTCATTGATGTTTATGTGTGAGTGTGGGCCTACTCGTTTCCGCGTACGAGCGTGTGTGTATCAGTCTATATACATGGCTGTGCGTCCCCATGAGGAAGCCCAGTCGCTTAGCCGTTAACAGAGAAGCCAATTAGTCAGAAGACGAAATGGACGAGCAACTGAACCGCTCCCATGGCCGCCGACGAAGCGAGGCGCTGGAGAGGCTGGTGGCGGTGCTGGCCGTCGTCTTGGTAGGCTTTGATCTAGGCCGGGTTGGGGGAGGGAGGGAGGGAAGAGGGGGGGAGGGAGGAGGAGAAAATGGGCGGAAGAGGAGATTCAGAAACGGAGACAAAAAACGTAGGATGGGGAAAGGCGTAGGTTTGGGGGTGGGGTGGGGGGGTGAGGGGGGCGAGGAGGAGGATTGAGAAGAGGGTGAAGGAATTCAGGAAAAAGTAGTTTGCTGGATTAATTTTTTTTTTCGTTGTTTGTTTCCGCCATCTTTGCGTTTCCCTCCTTATTCTTATTTTTATGTTTTCCCTTTTCTTTTTTATTTTCTTCTTCGCCGTTCTCCCTTTTTGCCTTTTTAGCCATTTCGACCTTCAGTAAGTGCATGAGTATTGATCAAATAGATCTCGAAAATGTTTAGATATATTTCAGACATTCAGAAAATATTATATTGATGCGCACACCCACTCATCCACATACAGGCTCACGCACATGCACGTGTATACATCCGTGCACAATACATGTACATGCTGACGTTAGTGCGTGATGTAACCTTGCCATGCGGATATGAACGACTTGATCCCGTGAGTTACGCGCCAAAAAAATATTCAGTGAGGATCCTGTTCATGAGACACACACAAGACGCATATAGCCAGAATCACTTTCACGTATGCTCAATCACGTGCGATTCTATGTGTACATGTGTGTGCGTGCGTGCGTGTGTGTGTGTGTGTGTGTGTGTGTGTGTGTGTGTGTGTGTGTGTGTGTGTGTGTGTGTGTGTGTGTGTGTGTGTGTGTGTGTGTGTGTGTGTGTGTGTGTGTGTGTGTGTGTGTGTGTGTGTGTGTGTGTGTGTGTGTGTGTGTGTGTCTCATCGTGAATATTTACATTCGCATTGGCGTTAAGCATCATTAATTGGCCAATGATAATCGTCTGATAATGCTTGCCGACTTTGGATTGATAGGTGTTAGCGATAAGACCTTCGAGGCTGTTGAGGGCACGTATTCGTTTCCCACTGAGTTTTGAGGTAAAGTAAAGTGTTTAAAGAATCGAATGCTATATCGGGCTTGCTCGTCGGCCGCAATGGGTGCCGCGCCCTCGGTGTTGACATCTCGAAGGGTAAACAGCAGTGCCTGGTGTGTATGCCTCGGTGGCACTGTTATTGGCACTTGCAGGCCCGGCCACGTGCCCTATCAACTTCCCCACCACTCATGGCCAATTTTAGACCCGCGACCATACCCGCCGCCCACAAACTTGCCCTTTCATTGCCACGCCCACGATACGCCCGGATACTTCCCCGTTTCCGTTTTCCCACCGAGTACCTTCACTCTCTCTGCCTCTCTGCCTCTGTTTTTACACAATCACGTGTTTGCTTACACGCACACACACAATGACACACACACACGCACACACACACGCACACACACACACACGCACACACACACACACGCACACACACACACACGCACACACACACACGCACACACGCACACACGCACACACACACACACACACATTCACACACACACTTTCACGACACGACACACACACACACACCACACACACACACACAACCACACATCACACACAACACACACACACACTACACACGCACACACACACACACACGCACACACGCAACGCAGACACACACACACACACACACACACACACACACATACACACACACACACACTATCACACACACACACACACACACACAACACACACACATCACACACACACACACATACGCACACTCATACACATACTCATTACTCATACGACAAAACACCCACACCCGCACGCACGGCACGCTCATGCATATGTATGTATCTATGTATGAAAAGTATGTATATATATATATATATATATATTATATATTTTAAATAGATTATATATATATATTGTATATATGATATATATCATATATGTATATAGGTAATATATATCATATATGTATATATGTAGAAAAGTATATACATTAGTATATAGAACTATATTAGTATGTATGTATGTATATAAATGGTATATATATACATATAGGTATATTTGTATATATATACATATTTGTATATAAGATAAATAGTAATCTATAATGTATATATATGGTATAGTTAAAGATAATGGATTAATATATCATATATAGATATATTTATTGTAGTATAGATGTATGTTATATGTAAATATGTGTATATATAGATATGTATATACTTATATTATATATAATATAATATATATATATATATATACTATAATATATATAATATATATATTATTTTATATATATATAAATATTATATATATATATATATTAAATCAAAAATTAATAATTAATTTAAAAAATAAAGAGAGACTATAGTTCGCGTGTGTGTTTTTTGCTTTATTCAAGGGCCCATCTAACGTTTTCCCCCTCGACTTGAAGACCGTTGCATTGGGCGTTTTGTTTGCATATTTCTCCAGATTCACAATGCATAGTATTTCCATAATTCTTGTCACTCTTTCTGCTGTTGTTTTCCCTGTCTTGTTATGCCGCGAGTGACAAAACCTCATAATATTCCCGTGAGTGATTACGTCTATGCGGTTTGTGTCTGTTCCATTGTTTTTGTTTTTATGTGGCCTTTGATATTTGCATTGTTGGAGGCCCATGTTTCGATTGTTGTTACGTCTCATTTCCATGTTGTGGAGGACAGCTTTATTTTTTTCTGTTTTATAAATTGCTTTGTTTTTCTTATACTTTTTATCCGCGTTATGTGTGATTTATTAATTTGTTGTTTATGTTATTGCTATTATCATCATTCTTCTTATTGTTATTGTTGTTATTATTATTGTTGTTATGATAATAATAACGACAATGATAATAATCATTATTGTTATTGTTTTTATGATCATCATTATTGTCATCATCATCCTTTTAATAATTATTATTATTGTTGTTGTTATTGGTGTTGTTGTTGTTAGCTTTCTTATTGTTGTTGTATTAATGATAATGATAGTAGTAATTCACTAAATAGACGCCTGTAAGATATCCCTGCGTATAAAGTGCCTTTTTTTTTCCCCCCCCCTTTTCCCCACTTTCCTCTTTCCCTTTTTCCTCCACCCTTCTCCTTCTCCCCTCTCCTCTCCCTTTCCCCCTTCTCTCCCCCCCCCTTTCTTCCCCTCCCCTTCCCCTCTCTCCTCCTCCTCTTTCTCCCCCTACTCCCTCCCCCCTTTCCCCTCTCCTCCCCTCTCTCTCTCTTTCCATCCCCCTTTCCCCTTCCTCCCTCCCTCTTTCTCCCCCCCCTTCCCCTCTCCCCTCTCCCCTTTCTTCTCCCCTCCTCCTCCCCCTCCCTTCCCCCCCTCCTCCCCCCTCCCTCCTCCTTTTTTTCTTTCTCCTCTCTCTCTCTCTCTCTCTCCTCCTCCTCCCCTCCTCTTCCCCTCTTTTCTCTTTCTCTCTCTCTCTTCCCCTCTCTCTCCTCTCTCTCTCCTCCCTCTCCCTTCCCCTCTCTCCCCCCCCCCCTCTTCCTTTTTTTCCTTCCTCTCCCCCCCTTCTCCT
>NW_028234416.1:6844441-6846941 GCF_977035675.1 Penaeus japonicus | reverse complement strand
ATGATTATGAATTATACTGTCGATTCTGATAATAATTGTAATACTATAATTGTTTATTGATGATCATGATAATGGTATTGTAGGTCATGTTGACAACGATGATTAAATCAAGGAAAGAAACAGGAAGGTCATCGCATTCGTCCGAGACGCCCCCCCCCCCCCAATGAGTTCGCGACCTAATCGAAGTCAAGGATTTCTGACGTAGTTGTCATAAGTCAGTGACTCTCTCTCTTTCTCTCTCTCTCTCTCTCTCCTCTCTCTCTCCTCTCTCTCTCTCTCTCTCTCTCTCCCCCTCGCTCCTCTTCCCTCTCTCTCTTCTCCACTCTCTCTCTCTCTCCTCTTTCTCATCTCTCTCTCTCACTCTCCTCTCTCTCATCTCTCTTTTTCCTCTCTCCTCTCTCTCTCTCTTTCTCCTCTTCCCTCTCTCTCTCTCCCCTCTCCTCTTCTTCCTTCCTTCTCTCTCTTCCCTCTCTCTCTCTCTCTCTCTCTCTCTCTCTCTCTCTCTCTCTCTCTCTCTCTCTCTCTCTCTCTCTCTCTCTCTCTCTCTCTCTCTCTCTCTTTCTTTCTCTCTCGTATCTCTTCTTTTCTCTTTTTTTTTATCGATTTAAGCTATTTATGTAACGTTATTCACATGTCTTCTTTTGCCTGCATTTCCACATGTTCCTCCTTCTACTTCTGCGACTGCTCCTAGTTCCCTTACTCCTTCAGCCCTCCTTCTGTAAACAATACCACGAAGTGAAGAGCAGAAAAAACACACGGATATGCTGAGGGCATTTTCGCTATATTGCTACTTCGGGGCATATCTGAAGAAACAATATAGCGAAAGGGCCTTAGGCATAAGCGTGTGTTCTCCCGCTCTTCTCTTCGTCGTTCTGTTTACACCCTGTTCAGTTTGAATCCACACCCCCTCGCTCTTCCTCCTATCTTGCTCCTTCTCCTATCCTTCTCTTGAGTGCCTCTCCCCTCTCCAATCTCCTTCCTCTCCTCCCTTCCTATCCTTCATCTCTTGGCCCGCAACCCCCACCCCCACCCCCACCCCCTCCTCCACAGTGCCTTCTCTATCTCTCCCCTGTTCCCGGGCCAGACACGTGTCTCTTAAAGACGCCTTGATTCACTATATTGCTTTTTTGCCCAAGTTTAGCATATATGGAGTGGATCTTTGAAGATGAATCAAGCCGACGGTGCGTATGATCACAGGGGGAGGGAAGGAGAGAGGGAGGAGAGAGGAATGGAGAAGAAGGAGAGAAAGGAAGAGCAGGGAAAAGAAGAGCGCGCGCGAGAGAGAGAGAGAGGGAGGAGGGTGAGAGAGAGAGAGAGGGTGAGAGAGAGAGAGAGAAGGTGAGAGAGAGAGAGAAGGTGAGAGAGAGAGAGAAGGTGAGAGAGAGAGAAGGTGAGAGAGAAAGAGAAGGTGAGAGAGAGAGAGAGAAGGTGAGAGAGAGAAGGTGAGAGAAAGAGAAGGTGAGAGAGAGAGGGTGAGAGAGAGAGAAGGTGAGAGAAAGAGAAGGTGAGAGAGTGAGAGAGTGAGAAGGTGAGAGAGAGAGAGAGAGAGAGAAGGTGAGAGAGAGAGAGAAGGTGAGAGAGAAAGAGAAGGGGAGAGAGAGAGAGGGTGAGAGAGAAGGTGAGAGAGAAAGAGAAGGTGAGAGACAGAGAGAGAGAGAGAGAGAGAGAGAGAGAGAGAGAGAGAGAGAGAGAGAGAGAGAGAGAGAGAGAGAGAGAGAGAGCGAGAGAGAAGGACATAGACGTAAACAGAAACATGGGCAGGCTGACAGAGCGAAGCAGGAAGAGGGATATATTACAAAGGTAATGTGTTTGTGATCTGAATCCAGAAAGAGAAAGAGGAGAAGGAGAAGGAGAATGTTAATAGCAATGAGAATGGAATGAGAGAAAGAAATAGAATGATAGAGAGAGAAAGAGAGAGAGAGAGAGAGAGAGAGAGAGAGAGAGAGAGAGAGAGAGAGAGAGAGAGAGAGGGAGGGAGGGGGAGGGAGGGAGAAAGACACAATGAGAGAGAAGGAGATAATGAGAGGAAATGAGATAATTAGAGAGAGAAATAAGGAGAGAGAGAGAGAGAGAAGGAGAAGGAGAAAGAGGGAGAGAAAGAGAGAGAATGAAAGAAAGAGAGATAAGTAGAGAGAGAAAAAGAGGGAAAGAGAGAGAGAGAGCTGCACAGGAAAAAATCGTCCCAGACTTTATCGCAGCCCCATTGATTGGACCGCTAAATCACATTGCTCCCTAAACATCCCTAACAAAGACTAATCCCAATAAACGACAGCCATAACCATAACTATATCCACATATCACATACTGCAGCATAATGATTATAGTTCAGATATGTATCTATTTCCAAACCTATTTCTATGAGTGTTAACCTGATGTGTAACTGTATCTGTCTACTATATATAACCGTCTATGGGTAAGGGTGTCACACAAACATATGTCGTGTAATTCCCTTCATCTCTCTCTCTCTCTCTCTCTCTCTCTCTCTCTCTCTCTCTCTCTC